>NC_137914.1:4227527-4347527 GCF_963457725.1 Sprattus sprattus
CATCTCACCTCTCCTCTCTCCTGCTCTCCCCTCTCATCTCACCTCTCCTCTCTCCTGCTCTCCCCTCTCATCTCATCTCATCTCATCTCTCCTCTCTTCTGTTCTCTCATCTCATCTCATCTCTCCTCTCTCCTGCTCTCCCCTCTCATCTCACCTCTCCTCTCTCCTGCTCTCCCCTCTCATCTCACCTCTCCTCTCTCCTGCTCTCCCCTCTCATCTCACCTCTCCTCTCTCCTGCTCTCCCCTCTCATCTCATCTCATCTCATCTCTCCTCTCTTCTGTTCTCTCATCTGTTTTCTCCTCTCCTCTTTTCTGCTCTCTCCTCTCATCTCATCTCATCTCTCTTTTGCTCTCTCCCCTCTTCTGTTCTCTCATCTCATCTCATCTCTCTTTTGCTCTCTCCCCTCTTCTGTTCTCTCTTCCCCTTCTCCTCCAGCTGTTTCTAGTTTCCCAGCATAGAAGAATGAAAGGAAAGTATCTTGGTTTCTGCTGGTGTAAGCTATAGTGTTTGTACTGGGTCAGAGGCCATCTCTTTCCCACTCTTTTCCTCTTCTCTGGGCTCCTCTCCTCTTTTCAGCACATCCTGCTGTGAGGAGCAAGCTGTTTTACAGTTTCCCTGCATAGAGGAAAAAAGAAATGTGTCTTGTTGCCTCCAGGTGGTAGCTGCAAATTTAGTTTGATCAGTGGGATTAAGCATGATTAAAGATGATGTGAGGTGTGGTAAAGAACTTACTGACAGAATGAAAGACTGAGAGGAAAGACGAGTGAACGAGTGGCACGAAGATATGAAGCGGGTGGCAGATGGCTTCAGCGAGAAGTTCATAAAGAAGGAGAAAGAAAAATGGACAGACAGAAATGGAAACGGCTAGAGAAACAGAGAGATAGAGAAATGGAGAGATAGAGGGGATGGATAGACAGAGATGGAGAGTTGAAGGAGGGAGCGACTGCCCCTGCGTCGTGTCTCGCCTGAAAGAGGGAGCGACATGTTTTTTCTCTTTGAGGGGCATGTCCTCATATCTCTCCTCTCCTCCCCACATTGCTGTGAGTTCACAGATAACCTCAGTACCCCTACACAGCCAGCCACAGCACAGCGCTTTAGGCCTCACTACCCTCCTCTCCTCGAGGTCAGTCATGCAATGATCAAATCATCAAAGCAAAATCCAAACGTGGTTTTGGAGCCCTTCTTACATCCTAGAGGTCACGCGGGGCACAGGTTGTTTTCCCAGAATGCCCTTGGGGGTGAGAATAACATCTCTGGACAGGAGGCTTATTAAAGCCGATACTGAGGGGAAAATCTCGCTGGGAGTGTGTGACCTCTCTTTTCCCTGCTCCTGCAATCTGTAAAACACACACACACACATGCACGCACACACGCACATGCACACACAGACACACACACACACACTACTGTCCCTGTCTCTGGGAGAAAACACACTGATTAAAATGTGTATCTGCACTAAAGGGTAAGTGGCTTTGGCTTGTGATAAACACACACACACACACACACACATATGATACACATAGAGAGATACATTGGCTTGTGATAAACAGGTAAATGGTGGGAGGTTAGATGACTGCCTTTAAAAACGAAAGGAGTTGCCAGCCAAGTGTCCACTGACTGACGTAAAAACATGTTTTAAAACCGGAGCAAGCCATCACACACGCTCAGAAAAGCAGTCATCAGTCACACTTTTTCACCAACACACACACACACACACACACACACACACACACACACACACACACACACACACACACACACACACACACACACACACACACACACACACTGAGATACACATACAGAGATACATTTGCACACACACACACACACTGCCTCACAAAAGCAGCAGAGAAAATCAATAAAAAGAAACTCTAGTCTGTAGAGCGTAAGAGGCCACTCCTGTTGCAGTGTGTTAACAGGAAACATTGTAATGAATGGTGCCCTAAAATTGCAGATTCATTTTCAATCTTGTTTTGATAGATGGGGGGGGAAATATCTCGTTTGGAAAAATAAAGATTTTTTTCAAAATCTCATTAAAACTTTTATTTAGTGGAACAGAATGAATGGTGAGGTCCTCAACCCTTTCTTCAATTTGAATTGTTCCCTTCTGTAATACTTTTTCCTATTTCCTGTTTACTTCATGGCTGTGTGTAGACAAACATCCTGTTCTCTTTCTCTCCGTCAACTCTATGTTCATCAGCCTCCTCTCTCTGTTCTCACCCTCTCTCCTCTCTCTCTCTTCTCACACTCTCTCCTCTCTCTCATCTCTCTCCTCTCCTCACCCTCTCTCCTCTCTCTCTTCTCACACTCTCTCCTCTCTCTCTTCTCACACTCTCTCCTCTCTCTTCTCACCCTCTCCTCTCTCTCTTCTCACCCTCTCTCTCATCTCTCTCTTCTCACACTCTCTCCTCTCTCTCTTGTCACACTCTCTCCTCTCTCTCTCTTCTCACACTCTCTCCTCTCTCTCTTCTCACACTCTCTCTCATCTCTCTCTCTTCTCACCCTCTCTCCTCTCTCTCTTCTCACCCTCTCTCCTCTCTCTCATCTCTCTCTCTCTTCTCACACTCTCTCCTCTCTCTCTTCTCACACTCTCTCCTCTCTCTCATCTCTCTCTCTCTTCTCACACTCTCTCCTCACCTCTTCAGGCAGGCACTGCATGTAGCCGCATCACGTTCGAGTAACAGCTCACAGCTTCAAATCATTTCACACACTAGCGACTGACGGAAGTTTGGGGAGCGTTCAGACGGGGATTCAGCGCCCTGTGTGAACGTTGCACCAATCTGAACGTTGGTAAAACTGGAGGTATTTCTACTTCTACTACAGGCTGCACCTGTGGGGGAGAAGCGCGTCTGGGCCGGACCTGGCCCATAGTCTGGGCACAAGGAGCTAATAGCACAGCTCTTAGCGCTGCTCCACAGGACAACTACACTACAGACCTTTTCGCTCAGAAGCACATCCTGATTTCCCTGCAGTCTGATGGAGCGTGATGTAGGCACTTTCAGACGCGTGAGCTAGGCTTTATGGTGAGCTCACCCAGGGGATACTCACAATACTCTCAACCAGGGGATACTCACAGACAGGCTCACAATACTGTCAACCAGGGGGTTACTCACAGACAGGCTCACAATACTGTCAACCAGGGGGTTACTCACAGACAGGCTCACAATACTCTCACCCAGGGGGTTACTCACAGACAGGCTCACAATACTCTCAACCAGGGGGTTACTCACAGACAGGCTCACAATACTCTCAACCAGGGGATACTCACAGACAGGCTGACAATACTCTCACCCAGGGGGTTACTCACAGACAGGCTGACAATACTGTCAACCAAGGGACAGTCCCAGTACTCTCGACCAGGCAAACTTCCATGGCATTTATCTGTACTATTTGGCACTGCACCGTGTCCCCTGGTCAAATGCCTATGTACACAGTACGCTAAGAACATAAAGCGGTTCTGATTCTGATGTTGGAATAGGATTCACAGCCTCCTCCGTCTCGCAGCTTGCCTCCCTGATGGGGGAGGCTCTGGGTTAAACTCTTAATAAGTCCATTTCACGGAGGCCGGGCACAGATTACAGCTGGCTCTGTAGACGAGGGCACAACACTGAGAGACAGGCTCACACTGAGAGCAGTTTCATCTGAGGCTCACCAACGTCTTAGAAACGTCTCGGAGGTCCAGGCGCTTCTCCACACGCATTAATGAGACGTGATGAGACACTCTTAGGCTGAATCCCATTTCTCCCCCTACCCCTTCGTCTTTCCCCTTCCCCTCCGTTTTGCGCGTTCATGTGGAGGGGTAGGGCTGTCCCAATTCACGTTAAGACAGAGGGGTAGGGGAAGGGGAAGCGCTTTCTACCCCTCCAAACGGAGATTTTCCGAGGGCACACTTCAAACGGAGGGGTAGACTGATTACCCTCAATGCATTGCGAACCCGTGATCATTAAAGAAAAAACATCGCGCGAGTCCATTTAAAAATGTCGGAAACAGCAGGGAAAGCATCACACAAATGAAAGTATTTTCTTTGTAATTCATGATTTTAAAACTTGTTTGATGAAATATTGCATTGTGTAAATAACAGCTGCAGGCGCCATGTTTGTTTATGTCTGGTGAGTGACAGCTGTCGCTCTCCGGTAACGTAACAGCTGACGCTTCGTACTGATGACGTACGTAATTGTTGAAGTGCTATCCCAATTCGAAGGGCTAGCGTTTCAACCCCTTCGGCTACCCCTCCGTTTGAAAAAGCAAAGGCGAAGGGGTAGGGGTAAGGGTAGGGGTAGAGATTAGAAATGGGATTGGGCCTTAGAGGTGTGAGAGGTGATACTACAGAGGACAGTAAGGCTGCTGGAGGTCAGGTTTGTCTCTGGACAGATACACTGAGTTTAGCGAGGATGCTCACCACTGAGTAGACATCGCAAAGGGTATAGACATCACCATTAAGTCACTTACTTGTGAGTTCATTCAGAAATGCCTAATTCTTTCCTTTTAATAATAGCAATAGATTGCGCTTAGGTAAGCAAAGTCCTAAATGATCTACTTCATGCAGGTTCTCAAGGGTTTTTATACTGTAAATATTTATCTGTTGCTAGCATATATATATATTCTGTCATCAGGAATAGTAACAATGTGATGAAAAAAAGTTGATATTTCTTATATATTTTATACAATTAAAACTGGTCAAATTGACACCAAACAACATTTATGCGTACAGCATGCGTACAGGACATTGAAATCATATCCTGTTAATTTTGTATTTACCCAGTTGTCCCCATTCAATTCAGGAAAAGCCATTAAATATGAAGCAAAAAAAAACAATGTCAATCATTTATTTAGACGTTAAACATTGAATGGGGTCAAATTGACCCGAAACATAGTAGGAGGGTTAAGCCTGGAGACCAGCACATTCACAGGAAACTCTTACTGTAGGAATATCCCATGTTTAGTTCTGTCGTGTGTTGCGTTTCAAAGTGTGTACATATGCTGCCCTCATGTGGTAGTTTGGCTCAATTGCATTACCCCCTCTGTTGTTAGTTATTGTGGAATTCATTTTTACATTGGCTTCCTTGTAGTTTTTAAATATATGATGTGTCAAACCACAAAACGGCCCAAAAATCAAAGCATGTAAAATGTATCTGACATTTCTGGACCTCAGTCCTAATACTGATGGTAAGGTTCATCTCAACAAGTGACAGATCATATAAAAGGGTGAGTGAACCTGAGACTTATCTCGGATGTTACAAGATTGACTAGCTGTGTTTACACAGACGATTTGTTTGCCGAAGTGATTACATAAGTAGAAAAAAACCCAAGATAAAAAGGTCCACAATCTCACACACCCGTCTTTAACTCTTCGTCCCCATGCAGATGGACTTTGTATCAACTGATGTTCTTTAGTGAGCTGGTTACATAACCTGAAGAGAAAGAAAACACTGCACTCCTAAATGAACAATAATGCACTCTCATCACTTTAAAACTCACCACTTTACTCTACACAGGCTCACTTTCACTGCTGTTTGGACGACATTTGCAATATTGCACCACCCACATACTTGAAGTGTCTATGTCTCCGTGTTCCAGGGTTAGTATAGGTCCCATGTTAGTTCTGGTTATTATATGTATATGTTCAGTATAGCTCATGTAGGTATGTGTATCTGTTTAGTATGTGTATTTATTGTTTAGTATCTATATTGTATATTTAATGTTTATCTAGTAGGTCTACTACTTTGTCTTTTCATATCTTATTATCATTTTTATCTTATGTTCAGTACCTATTGTTAGGTTATGTTATGTTATATCATGCTGGAGTACTTATATGTATATATGTTATGGTATGTCTTGCTATGTTATGGTAGTGTGGTACGGTGTCCTGTCCTAAGAATTTCAGCGCCCAGTCCGACTCTGTTGTTCTGCGTATATGACAATAAAAGACATGACTAGACTTGCTCTTTAGCCAAATTATATAGTCTGATACTGGTTGTGAATTGAATTGGTTGTCGTAGTTTTACATTAATCATAGAAAGCTCAATTAGACTTGATGAAACATGACAAACCAACATTATCTGCTGACGAGACATTCAGGTGTTCAACCATGATGGCACCACATGGAGAAGAGTTCCATGACCTCAGGTAAAACATTAAGGGGCCTTTCATTTGTAAACATATTTATTACTTAAAAGACAGACAAACGTTCTTTTCAGAGATTTCTAAAAAAAATGATATTTTAATTACAGCATATAAATTAAAAGTGAATCTTTAGAATGTTGTTATCTTATAAAAGCCAACAACATTCTCTATGTAGTCCCTCAAGTCCTCGTGGAGTTCAGTCAGAACACTCGCGGCACTCTTCTCGCCACTGTTCAGAATCTTCTGGAAGAACTTGTGCCAGATAGCATGTAGTGACCCTTCCCTGCACACACACACCAAAGCACAGACACACACGTGAGTCAGTGTGTTTGCATTATCTATATGGATAGGACATGTGATGGGTGGATCATAGAAGAGATAGAAGTTCATTTGTTAACTGCATGTAAGAATGTGGCGCTCAACTGTAAATAAGGGGGCTTTACCATTACTGCGGCTGTAGGTTTATCAGTAGATCATTACTCCCCACTTTGACTCCACCTGTCATACTTGCCTGGTCTACAGGCAAACACCAACCACCTGGTCTACAGGTAAACACCACCCACCTGGTCTACAGGTAACCACCACCCACCTGGTCTACAGGTAAACACAACCCACCTGGTCTACAGGTAAACACAACCCACCTGGTCTATAGGTAAACACCACCCACTTGGTCTACAGGCAAACACCACCCACCTGGTCTACAGGCAAACACCACCCA
Source organism: Sprattus sprattus (assembly GCF_963457725.1). Lineage (NCBI taxonomy): Eukaryota > Metazoa > Chordata > Actinopteri > Clupeiformes > Clupeidae > Sprattus > Sprattus sprattus. Next base: position 4,234,373 of record NC_137914.1, read on the forward strand.
CCTGGTCTACAGGTAAACACAACCCACCTGGTCTCTGCAGTGTCAGCCAGCCTCCATCCTGTCTCCGTCTTCACCACTTCTAGACGCCTCTTAAACAGCATCAGGTGAACAGTCTCTGCTACGCCCAGCAGATCCAGCTACAGCACACGGGAGGGAGGGGTGGGTGGGTTGGATTAAACAGAGAGATGAGAACAGCAGAAAATCACAATTACTCCTTTTTCTTTCTCTCCAGTTTCGGCAAGCGTGGGTGTAGGTGGAGATGGCTGTGGGTGTGAACATAGGTGTGTGTGGGTGTGAACATGGGTGTGTGTGGGTGTGAACATGGGTGTGTGTGGGTGTGAACATGGGTGTGGGTGGAGATGGCTGTGGGTGTGTGTGGGTGTGAACATGGATGGAGGTGGAGGTGGGTGTGTGTGGAGATGGCTGTGGGTGTGAACATAGGTGTGTGTGGGTGTGAACATGGGTGTGTGTGGGTGTGAACATGGGTGTGGGTGGAGATGGCTGTGGGTGTGTGTGGGTGTGAACATGGATGGAGGTGGCGGTGGGTGTGTGTGGAGATGGCTGTGGGTGTGAACATGGGTGTGGGTGGAGATGGTTGTGGGTGTGTGTGGGTGTGAACATGGATGGAGGTGGAGGTGGGTGTGTGGGTGTGAACATGGGTGTGTGTGGAGATGGCTGTGGGTGTGTGGGTGTGTGTGGAGATGGCTGTGGGTGTGAACATGGGTGTGTGGGTGTGAACATGGGTGTGGGTGGAGATGGCTGTGGGTGTGAACATGGGTGTGTGTGGAGATGGCTGTGGGTGTGTGTGTGGTTGTGGGTGTGTGGGTGTGAACATGGGTGTGTGTGGAGATGGCTGTGGGTGTGAACATGGGTGTGTGTGTGGTTGTGGGTGTGTGGGTGTGAACATGGGTGTGTGTGGAGATGGCTGTGGGTGTGAACATGGGTGTGTGTGTGGTTGTGGGTGTGTGGGTGTGAACATGGGTGTGTGTGTGGTTGTGGGTGTGTGGGTGTGAATATGGGTGTGTGTGTGGTTGTGGGTGTGTGGGTGTGAACATGGGTGTGTGTGGAGATGGCTGTGGGTGTGTGGGTGTGAACATGGGTGTGTGTGGAGATGGCTGTGGGTGTGTGGGTGTGTGTGGAGAGGGCTGTGGGTGTGAACATGGGTGTGTGGGTGTGAACATGGGTGTGGGTGGAGATGGCTGTGGGTGTGAACATGGGTGTGTGTGGAGATGGCTGTGGGTGTGTGTGTGGTTGTGGGTGTGTGGGTGTGAACATGGGTGTGTGTGGAGATGGCTGTGGGTGTGAACATGGGTGTGTGTGTGGTTGTGGGTGTGTGGGTGTGAACATGGGTGTGTGTGGAGATGGCTGTGGGTGTGAACATGGGTGTGTGTGTGGTTGTGGGTGTGTGGGTGTGAACATGGGTGTGTGTGGAGATGGCTGTGGGTGTGTGGGTGTGTGTGGAGATGGCTGTGGGTGTGAACATGGGTGTGTGGGTGTGAACATGGGTGTGGGTGGAGATGGCTGTGGGTGTGAACATGGGTGTGTGTGGAGATGGCTGTGGGTGTGTGTGTGGTTGTGGGTGTGTGGGTGTGAACATGGGTGTGTGTGGAGATGGCTGTGGGTGTGAACATGGGTGTGTGTGTGGTTGTGGGTGTGTGGGTGTGAACATGGGTGTGTGTGGAGATGGCTGTGGGTGTGAACATGGGTGTGTGTGTGGTTGTGGGTGTGTGGGTGTGAACATGGGTGTGTGTGGAGATGGCTGTGGGTGTGTGGGTGTGAACATGGGTGTGTGTGGAGATGGTTGTGGGTGTGTGGGTGTGAACATGGGTGTGTGTGGAGATGGCTGTGGGTGTGTGGGTGTGTGTGGAGATGGCTGTGGGTGTGAACATGGGTGTGTGTGGAGATGGCTGTGGGTGTGTGTGTGGTTGTGGGTGTGTGGGTGTGAACATGGGTGTGTGTGGAGATGGCTGTGGGTGTGAACATGGGTGTGTGTGTGGTTGTGGGTGTGTGAACATGGGTGTGTGTGGAGATGGCTGTGGGTGTGTGGGTGTGAACATGGGTGTGTGTGGAGATGGCTGTGGGTGTGTGGGTGTGAACATGGGTGTGTGTGGAGATGGCTGTGGGTGTGTGGGTGTGAACATGGGTGTGTGTGGAGATGGCTGTGGGTGTGTGGGTGTGAACATGGGTGTGTGTGGGTGCGGTTGTGGGTGTGTGGGTGTGAATATGGGTGTGTGTGGGTGTGGCTGTGGGTGTGTGGGTGTGAACATGGGTGTGTGTGGGTGCGGTTGTGGGTGTGTGGGTGTGAATATGGGTGTGTGTGGGTGTGGCTGTGGGTGTGTGGGTGTGAACATGGGTGTGTGTGGGTGTGGTTGTGGGTGTGTGGGTGTGAATATGGGTGTGTGTGGGTGTGGTTGTGGGTGTGTGGGTGTGAATATGGGTGTGTGTGGGTGTGGTTGTGGGTGTGTGGGTGTGAACATGGGTGTGTGTGGGTGTGGTTGTGGGTGTGTGGGTGTGAATATGGGTGTGTGTGGGTGTGGTTGTGGGTGTGTGTGGGTGTGAACATGGATGGAGGTGGGCGTGGGTGTGTGGGTGTGAACATGGATGGAGGTGGGCGTGGGTGTGTGGGTGTGAACATGGATGGAGGTGGGCGTGGGTGTGTGGGTGTGAACATGGGTGGAGGTGGGCGTGGGTGTGTTTAAGGGTTCTGGTGTACCTGGTAGGGGGAGGAGGTGGGCACCAGAAGCCCCTGACTGATGAGTTCCGCTGCGTTGCTAAGCAAACCAACTGACTGTACTTCCGGCTGGAGCTTTAGATCCAGTGAGCAGGAGAAATCTATCGCCATGACGACGGCATGCTGAAGATCAGAATCGGTAGGGCTGAGGGATGAAGAGCAAAGACGGTTAATAAAGCCACTCTGTGTGTGTGTGTGTGTGTGTGTGTGTGTGTGTGAGTGTGTGTGTGTCAGCCCCTCTGTCAAAAACACATTCAGACATGGGACTGGCTTCAGTCACGACAGGAGTCCAATGTTTGTTTTAATCAAATTCAGACATGGGACTGGCTTCAGTCACGACAGGAGTCCAATGTTTGTTTTAATCAAATTCAGACATGGGACTGGCTTCAGTCACGACAGGAGTCCAATGTTTGTTTTAATCAAATTCAGACATGGGACTGGCTTCAGTCACGACAGGAGTCCAATGTTTGTTTTAATCAATTAGACATTGGCTCTCTGACCATAAGCATTCACTTTTAATGTTCTCTCAAACTACAAAAACCTTGAAAGGACTTTTATGTTGAAAAAGAATATAATTACCGGTGAAGAGCGAAGGAGACATTTGCCCATCAAGTGACAGAGGAAAACCATTAGTACAGGTTTCTGTGTTTGTGTTTTTGATATTCTACCACCATTTTGGGTCAACCATGGTCATGGTGTGTGTGTGTTAGTGTGTGTGTGTGTGCGTGTTAGTGTGTGTGTGTGTGTGTGTTAGTGTGTGTGTATGTGTCAGAGGCTTTTGGTTACCTGGGATAGAAGATGAGACTGTGAGGGCGGAGCGCTCCGTGCACCAGGTGACAAGAGTGCATCCGTCTGACCATCTCCACCAGGCGCAGGGCAAGGTGAGCCACCAGGGGCTTGTCATCCGTGTCCGCAGTGATGTCCTGAAACAGGTTTCAGTACAGGAGAAGTTGACTGTCCTGATACAGTCTTTACCACTGAAATCGATTTATTCAGTACTTATTGTTAAGTTTCAGTACTTATTGTTAAGTTATGTTATATCATGTTGGAGTACTTATATGTTTTTATGTTTATATGTTGTTATGTCATGGTAGTGTGGTATGGTGTCCTGTCCTAAGCATTTCAGTGCCCAGTCCAACTCTGTTGTTCTGTGTATCTGACAATAAAAGACTTGACTTGACTTGACTTTATTGTGATTAAGTGGCTTTCTACAATATGTGGCAACCAACAAATATGTGGTACTCTATTGCTTGTTCACGTTTATGATTTGACACCAATAAAAAAAAAACAGCAGTGATGATCTATGCTCCTTACAGCCAAGGTAAATTCCCTCGGGACCGTCCACAGTGTGACACAGCCATCCTCAAACAGGAAACAGCTGCTCTCGTTCAGGAAGTGGCCCTGCGTGTCTGCGGGGAGGCGGGCCTTAAGCTGAGAGCAGATGTAGAAATCCCAAGGCACTGGGCACCTCTCCACCTACAGGAGAAGCAGAGTTTGTTTACAGCTGCACCTCCAGGAGACGCAGTTTGTTTACAGCTTCACCTCCAAGAGATGCAGTTTGTTTACAGCTGCGCCTCCAGGAGAAGCAGAGTTTGTTTACAGCTTCACCTCCAGGAGAAGCAGTTTGTTTACAGCTTCACCTCCAGGAGAAGCAGAGTTTGTTTACAGCTCCACCAGCACCATACCCGAGTTACATGTTCACCCAGGTGCTCTGAGGTTAAACTACCTATATAAAGATGCTTTACGCAAACCCTGCTTTCAGAAGACAATGTACATGCGAGGCTTGCACCACTCAATAAACTCTAGCTCCCATCTTCACTTGATCAAAGACCCCTTCCTCACACACACACACACACACACACACACACACACACATACACATACACAAAAAGACCCCTTCCTCAATGAGAACGTTTCACACCGATTGTGAAAATTCTTTCGACCCAGAGTGGGGCAGGGCATTTTAAAAATAGCATATTAAAGTTCAAAGGTAACAAACATGAAGATCAGTGCTCTGACACACACACACACACACACACACACACACACTCACACTCACACCTTCCTACCCCCGCAGTGGCCTACCTTCAGCACAGTGCATTGCTCATCTGGGGGCAGGAGGTAGTGGTCCGCTAGGTTGGACATCTTCATCAGGTAGTACAGCAGCTGGTCACCTTCACACACACAGTGAATAAACAGCAGCACAGGGATTCAACTCCGGTTTACTGTGTGAGTTAGTCACAGAAACCTAGTGCACATCAGGAGATACCACTTGCCCCCCCCCCCCATATGTGCTGGGGTTCTGATTACCGGGCAGTTGTCAGGCCCTGGGCTCTGTAAAACGCCTTGAGACGTTTTAATTTTTTTTGGCGCTATATTAATGAATTGAACACAGCTGATTCAAACAAACAAGCACTAATATGACGGGCAACGTCGGATGAGACCCAGTGCCTTGCCGGACTTGGCCCAGTGCCTTGCCGGACTTGGCCCAGTGCCTGTGTGCATGTTACAGGGAGCCATGCTGAGATCAGGGGGCGGTCAAACACAGGCAGGCAGCAGGATGGTGTTGTTTAGATTAGATTAGATTCAACTTTATTGTCATTGCACAGAGTACAGGTACTGAGAAACGAAATACAGTTTAGCATTTAACCAGAAGTGCAAAATAGCAATAAAAGTGCAGAGTATGTGCATATGTAAAGTGGAATAATTGAAAAAATAAGACATATACAGTAAGAGTTAGGTATGAAAAATGTACAGAATTGGGACTAGCAGCAATTGAGGTAGGAAGTGTAGATAGATGTGAAATATATAAAGTGCAGATGTAAGTATTAGTGGTGGTAATAAGTAAAAAGAAGTGAATGAGGTAGTAGTTTCTTACCCAGACGCAGGCCTAGGATGGTGCTGGGGAGGGGACCGGGCTCGGGGTGGAGGTTGGGGAGGGTGCGCAGGCCTATTTCATGCAGCAGTCGCCTTCTCACCTCCAAGCAACACGGATCAGTGGGCTGGGCGTCTGAAGGAAAATTGAGGGGAAAAGAGTTCAAGTGATGGACTGGCTGGACTGTGCATGGTACAACACAGGGTTCCTGTCACAGGAGTCCCCTTCACTCTTTACTGCTGTAATGAAGACGTGGAGAATAGGTTGTATAATACACTATCAAACTAAATCTAAATCTATACCCAAACATTACATCCATGAATATGATTCAGTGTGTGTATGAAAGAGTTTGTTAACTGCTGTAATGAAGACATGGAAGAACAGGTTGTATAATACACCATCAAACAAAATCTATATCCACACATTACATCCATGAATATGATTCAGTGTGTGTATGAAAGATGTTGTTATCCAATTTGAGACAGCAGTGGATGCATGCAGGTCACACCCGAGAACTGAATTAGACTTCAGCAGATAGTTGAAACTAAGCTGAGAATTTATATATAAAAATATAATTTCTATATTAATATAAGGAGAGTGAGAAGCGGCTCACCAGGGGGAGCTGCCGTCTCCTGGATGTCCATGTCGTCCTCGTCTGGGATGGGCTCCATGACTACGGAGGCGCTAGAGGGCCGACCTACAGAACCAGCAGAGATGGAACGCCACTCCTGACTCACCTCCAGAATAGGGCTACGGTTGTGGCGCGCGCGCACACACACACACACACACACACACACACACACACACACACACACACACACACACACACACACACACACACACACACACACACACACACACACACACACACACACACACACACACACACACACACACACACACACACACACACACACACTTTGAGCCACAAAGAAAACTTAATTTAAATCTGAATCTGGTAAAGACATACTTTGAACTCTCAGTAAAGACGGAGTGTCCGACTTGTGCGTGGCACCTGAGTTTGTTTGCCTCCGTAGACTCGGTCGGCGTTTGCGGCGTGGTGTTGGGACAGGACCCCTCCTGCGGCTTCTCAGTCACGACCCCCTCACTCGGTGGGTTTGCCCTCTGACCTCTGACCCCTCCGAAGGGTGTGGAGGCCAGCCCGGCGGCGTGGGCAAAGTCGTACGTGTTGTCGGGGCTGCGACTCAGTGTCTTGTTGCGGTGGCTGTTGATAATGGCCTCCTCCGACAGGGTCCTGTCTCTAGAGTCCTGCGCAGAGCAGACGACTGAGGTCAGTGAAAGGTCAGTGAAAGCCACAGCATCAGCCACAGACAGAGAAGAATAGTACAAAGCCACGTACAGTATCAGTTTAGAGAACTGCTAGGGAGTACAATGGCACTTTTTGGGGTTTGTGCCCCAACTACTGTCCATAATAACCGCATACTTGTAGGCTATTTAATGGTTAAAGAAAATAAAAAAATTATTCATTGATGGCCCAAACAGGTAATTAACCTCCTATTCCATATCTGCCATGACAAACATAGGCCTAGTGATGCTGAGAACAGGAGTGACCACTGTACTCTCTAAAGTTCTATGCTAAAGGCCTTTAAACACTTTGCGGGCCACGTCAGAGCGGACTGCTTTGAAGCAGGTCTGGGCCGGCCCTGCACCGCTGTCAGGGCTTACCCTCTCGGTGACAGGGGGGTCGGAGGGGGAGCCTCGCGTCCTCAGGGTGGGCACAGCGAGCTTCAGAGTGTTGTGTCGGAACGGTGCCGGCGCAGGAGCCCGGAAGCTGCAGCACAGGACCAGAAAAAAAAAAATATCAAAATCAGTCAGGAAGTCTGAATTCCTCAGTCCACAGTGACTGGCCACATTCCTACAACTGTACGCCTTTCACGCCTTAGGTCTGCAAATGGAAGTTCACAGAACACATTCTCTGCTTACAGACACAAAATCTAAAACAAACTTGCTCAGGTTAATACAAATGACTGCCCCTGTGTTCGCACAGATTAGTGACACTGCCCCTGTGTTCACACACATTACTGCATTGGATACCCCACCCCCCAGACAAGAACATTGTATTTATGAATTAAATTACACCCTCTCTCTACTAGGATTCACAAGTAGGTGCTCTGTTAACTGAGCTACAGGGACAGCTGAAGAGGCTGACCAGCATCTGTAATAAACAAGAGAAAAGCGTGAGAAGAAGGAGACGTACATCTCTAGAGGCGGCCCACTTGGGGAGTTCTCGTCAAACACGGCGAAGGGTTTGGGCTGGACATCTGCGGCGGACGACGGAAGCTCCCTGGCTGCAGTCTTTCCTGGCAGCAGGAAGACCTCTTCATTCCTACGAGGAGCATTTTCACCAGGAGGTCCACTCCTGAACCAGAGGGTGAGAGGATGTGACGTGACGTGACCCTCTCAAAGGCATACAGTAAAGAGCACTCAATGAAACGCTTTTTTAAGAATACACCGCCGCATTGCACTAAGGTCATCTATTAACAAAGGTGCATGGCATAGTAAAGATTTTGTAATTGACTTACTCATTGGCAGGATTGGCAGATTCATTGTCAATCTTAAAGGGTTTGAATTTCTCTTGGCTATGTTCCTGCAAGGCAAACACAGCATGAGCAATACTCTACGTGTGTCTTTCACCCTAATCAATGTAACCGTATGCAAAAGGTTGTAGATTGTTCAGGTTATCCCTCCTGACCTAACCGTGTATAAAAAAAAAATGTAGTTCCGCGTAGTACCGCTCTTTATCTAACTCCCGTGCATAAAGGGGTATAGATTTCCCTCCTTACCGGTCCTAGAGTAGATTTCCCCTGCAGCCTTTGCTCAATCAGCTGACTCAGTCTCTCCTTCTCTTTGCCCAGGTACACCTGTTTATCTGCAGAGAGCAAGTGAGCACACGTTAACATAGGTAACCACTGGTAACCACCAATGAGCACATGTAAACACAGCTGTGTACAGACATATCAGGCAGCAATAAACAGAACTGAGTATAAGTAAACAGAGGTGACAATATAAACATAAACATTCTGCACAATGCCATGTGTTTCTTAAGAGGAGATGGAAGTGGATGGATCATAGATGACAGGGAGGGCGGCTGTGCAAGGCCTGACTGGAGTATGCAGGACCTGGTCTGGGGGCCACAGTGGTACAGCAGGTAGAGGAGGCGTTTACTAATTGGAAGTTTGGAAAGTTGCTGGTTCCCCACTCCTCCTTGCCAAATGTGTAAGTGTCCTTGAGCAAGACATTGAACCCCTAACTGCTCCTGATGTAAATACAAAATTCCTTGTAAGTCGCTTTGGATAAAAGCGTCTACTAAATGTAAATGTCTTGTTGTTGGGCTGCATGCTGTACCTCGTAGCTTTTGGCACGTGCTTGCGAAGTAGCGCTCGGCCCTGAGCTCATCGAAGCTGAACTCAATCGGCCCCCTGAACAGCAGCTTCTTGCAATACATGCTCTGGACCCCCTGCTGATCTTCGCACTGATTGGTCGTGGAGCCCTGCTCTGGGGCCAAGGGGACGCTGTGATTGGCAAAAGAGGAAGGCATTGGCCAATCTGAGGTTACACTCGAGGACTTCAAATGCAACAAGTACTCAAAGTTACTCAGAAGACTGACACTACATAAGATAATATTCACTATTTTGGTGAATATAACACTCCACTTCATATTTTACAACACTACACCATATCAATCTACTGACACACTACACCATATCAATCTCTACAGCGAACTACACCATATCAATCTACAGCAAACTACACCATATCAATCTACAGAAACATTACACCATATCAATCTACAGCAAACTACACCATGTCAATCTAAAGCGAACTACACCATGTCAATCTACAGACACACTTCACCATATCAATCTACAGACACATTACACCATATCAATCTACAGACACATTACACCATGTCAATCTACAGACACATTACACCATATCAATCTACAGACACATTACACCATATCAATCTACAGCGAACTACACCATGTCAATCTACAGACACACTACACCATATCAATCTACAGACACATTACACCATATCAATCTACAGACACATTACACCATATCAATCTACAGACACATTACACCATATCAATCTACACACACACATTACACCATATCAATCTACAGACACACATTACACCATATCAATCTACACACACACATTACACCATATCAATCTACAGACACATTACACGATATCAATCTACAGACAGATTACACCATGTCAATCTACAGACACATTACACCATATCAATCTACACACACACATTACACCATATCAATCTCAGACACATTACACCATATCAATCAACAGACACACTACACCATATCAATCTACAGACACATTACACCATATCAATCTACACACACACATTACACCATATCAATCTACAGACACAATACACGATATCAATCTACAGACAGATTACACCATGTCAATCTACAGACACACATTACACCATATCAATCTACTACACCATTCCAACATCACCCTGCTTTGATACTCACTCATCTGAGGCGTGAGGAGGTTCCTCCGTGTCCTTGGTATGTGTGGCTCCTTGCCCACTCTGAGGGTCCACATCACCAGAGGAACACATCTTCAGAACAGAGGACATGAGGGTCAGTGGTCATGGAAATTACACAAAAGTATCTAAAATACAAATACACACTGGGTGGATAATCCAAACCATTTTAGAGAAGGCTAGTGTTATTAAAGCAGCAATAAGGAGTCATGTTCCAAAACTAGCACGCTAACTACCTAAAAGGCGTGGAAAAACCTTGCAAACACCACCAACAGCCCAGTTGACACTGATAGAAGCTTGCCAACACACTGACTGGTGTCTTTTGGCAGTATAGCTGGCAATGTCATGCTGTGAAAGCTTTTCTTCCATTTTTGCAAGGTGTTCCAGCCAGTAAACACATAACTACCTAGTGCATATCCTGGATGGCTAGTCAGGGGAAAGACACAGGTGTTAATCTGTCCTTCACATGGTCATATGCGATCAAAATTAATTTGTGGATGGTACTAAAACTAGTTGCCTATAAAACCATACCTCAAAAGGGCCAAAATGTTGCATCGTATAACTTTAAGGGGTGGGAGTAGGATCCTCATGCCTGACCAATCTGCAGGCTTTTCATAACCCATATTACAGTGTTGCATAAAAATGATGAGAACAGTATGTTAAGAGGTGACTTCCAGACTACTCTACCACAACATGGTAGCCTTGAAGCATTTTTTTTATACCTAATTGTGTAAAGACTAGAATTTCCTTCTAAGTTGCAGTCTCACCACCTGATAATAAATTATATCATTTTGTAGAATTATGAGTGTTCTCTCTAGGGCAAACACAGCATTTCCAAACTCTACTTTTGGACTGGTTAACATTTATTCTGGTCCGATAATAATATTGTCCTGAAAAGAAAGTATGCCCATAACGCAGTTGTAACCCTAAAGCTATAGCTTGACTAGAGTGTGTGGTGGTGGTGACTGTAGTTACAAACCATGTTATCCGTTTTTTGCCACAAAGACTGGTTCTCTTTGGCATCTATCACAGCAGGCTCCACAGGTCTGGCTTGGCTCTCATCAAAGACTGACACAGACATGCTTTGGATAAGGCCTGACGTGGACGGCTGGTAGTCTGTTGTGCTTGAGTGACCTGTAAACAATCCACAGTCACCTTTTAAATGGTCTTTTAATATACAAGCCAATGTTAAACTTGCTAATTGGTTGAGACTCCAGACACAAGAGAACGGTAGACCCCCCCACCAGCCGAGGACCCCTCCTCTGTGTTAACGGACGCAAGCACCCTCCGATTCCGCCGAGTCCGCCGTCCGACCGAGGATGGCAACTGGAGCTCAAAATCCTTTTTCTCCTGGGTCACATCTGCCCCGTGCGCCGGGCCTGACAGACGACTCTGGAACGTCCTGGTTAGGTTCAAATTAAAACACACAAAATCAAAGGAAATTAAAAGACTCAGTTGTCAGTCACAGCCGAATAATGTAATATACTATCTGATACAGACATCCGATAACCTGGTAGTCAAACCCAGACACTGCTATTGTGTAGGCCATGCACAAACCAGTCAAATAGAAGGGTTTGATGACAGATGGATTATGTCTAATCAATACATAACATTTGACTTGGTGGACTTTTTGGCATGATGCATATTGGACTAAACACAAGTACTGTGGGCCAGAAAAAAATGGTTCCCGGTAAAAAATGATTGAGACTTTCTGACTTAACTTTCCAAAAAGACTGTAGCGGAACATGCGTTGGACTGTAAGCATTCTGGGGAGCCCTGTGTTTTGAGATACCTACCGGTAGTGCCGCTGTAGTTCATCTAGTGGTCTGGCTCCAGACTTGAGACCCTCTAAGAAGATGATCTCTGCCTGCTGGAGGTCTCCCTGCATCTCAAGTGCATCTGACCAGGCGGTGTACAAGGCTGCTTGCTGTACCCCAATGCCTTGGTTCTGCATGTAACTGAACATGTTCAAGGGCTGGGTGCTGTTCTGAGCCTTAATCCAAACAAACACAACATAATCTGTTATAGTTTTATACACTTATGTGGATCATACATATTGTGAATCGATGTCACGTCACGTTACCAGTTTGATCCAAATATCCACATAGCGTGGATCATCGTAAAACTTCTTTTCATCCACGAACTGCTGTACTGCCCTCTCTAGAATGGCACCAAGATTACTCTTTGCGTTCGAATGTTCTATCCATTTTATGTACCTACAACAGTCAAAGTAGGGGTCAAATGTAACGCTGAGGTCAAGGAAGGGAGAAATACACTTCAGATTAGAGATGTTAGTGCTTTCTTATCTTACCTATCCCAAACACCAAGAGCGTCTTCGCCCTCGTACATGCGTAGCTCCAACTCAAAAGCTCTGTTGGTGAAGGGAAGAGAAAGCTTTAGTTTTTTTTATATACATTCGCTAGCCAGTAATGCTAACTTAGTTGGAATTCTAACATTAGCTAGACTACCATTACGGAACTTACTGCTTCTGTTGTTCTGTCGCTTGTAGGGAGACGTTTCTTTCCAGAGACATGTTATTGCTCCTGCAGGTGAGTACAATGTTAAGTGATCGGTTGCCTCAAATATGATTCAGTAATTCTGCTTTCGGTATAGCTAGGGAGCTTGCCCCCACAGCTAGGAAAAACACACTGAAGTTATCGGTTAGTTGCTATTCTCTTTGGAGATGGCTAGCTTTACAGCTATCTAGCTAATATCATGTTTTGCCATGAAGAGTTGAGAATATCTCGAATAACCTAAGAGGTCAGCGTCAGACAAATATTTACACCCCCCAATGTCTTTGTCATTGTGGTCACCTTGTATTTATATGAATCTAACGTTAGCTATACTATAATACCTACTTACGATGACGTTTTGCCAATGAGAATTCAGCTATCCTAGCTGGCTGGCTAGGTATTCAAAATAATATCCCTCTGCTTTTTTGAACGAAAATCGTCATCAAGGAAAGTATTCGCGATTGGAGCAGAGTGTATAAGTAGGCAGGGCCAGAGAGCTTTTTGGCAGGTCATTACTTCCGTACCACGATGTCTGTCATTAATGGACAGAGCCTATTAGTTTACTTTTGCAAAACGATTGTAAAATGTATATTTTCCATAAAGTTTACCATCATTTACCCATGTATTTTGAAAAGGCGAACTAATATAGGAGAGCAAAGTTAAATATTTAACATTCATTTGGTGTTCAAAATACAAAATACATTATTTTGTGCAATATAGTCTCTAATATTGCTTATTCACCAAAATGCTTGTTTTTTAAATATATCTTTGATCGTTGTTTAATAAAAAACTCGTGACACATCAGATAGGGTAACCAGACGCCCTCTTTTGTCCGGACATGACAACGCAAATGAGTAAAAAAGTACATTTTTCGGGTAACGAGAACTTTTTGCGTTCCTTTATAAAGTCTGCACTTTTACTCTTACTCGAGTAAATATTTGAACTAGAATTCTACTCTTTACTCAGTTACATTTCCATTGTGCTTTCATTAAAATGAGTAGCCTATTGTGATAAAAGTACACATATCTTTGTTTATTGGAATACAAGCATACACGGCAACCAGAGGGTAAAAACGGAGAGGTCAGTTAGCTATGCGTTATCGACAAGCCCTCCACAGGTTGCAACATTGTTGTCATTTCATAGCCGCGCAGGAGACACCTTCAGGTCGACCGTTACGACTATAACTTTAATCGCCGCCACTATGGATGAGAAGATGGACGAAGCTAGCGTTACTACTGGTCCTCCTGACAGTCCTGGGGCAGCCCCCACTCCAATGTAATAATATTTTTTGCAACTCACCGTCAGCATCATGTTTATTTACTTGGCTAGCTTGCAAAAGGCAGCTAAGTTATACTGTCAGAATTGCTAGCACGAATAAGTAAAACATTTGTAAAATGGCAGGTGATTCATGGCATCTTTTTTCTCTAACCGGGATGATCTTGTAAATAACAATGCTTTTGCATTCAGAAAGAGAGAGAGAGAGGGCATTTCTCTCCATGAGAAAGAATGAGATCTCCTACATGGTCAATATTTTTAATGACCTACTGTTATTTTCTATGAGATCTATGAGATGTGTAATGAAAAAAAAAAAAAACATACATGATACAATGAAGCAACTTGTGAAGAAATGTGTCAAGAGTGCATTTCTTTCTGACTTACTCACGTTATGTTTTTCATTGATCCAAACACTCCAACACAAAAAAGTAACTTGTAATTTGAGTAACTTTTAAACAGAGTACTTTTTTACTCTTACTCTAGTAAGTTTTCCAAATGGAATATTTACTTTTACTCAAGTCGATTTTGAAGGAGGTAATTGTACTTTTACTTGAGTACCAATTTTCAGTACTCTACCCACCACTGCCTCTTTTTGAGACCTAAAAAATGGGTCCTGCAGGGATTCCAAATTCGTCTGCTTTATTACCTCGCCAGATATTGGTGTTGACTTTCTCAGGGGGTATTTCGTACACTACTATATCTGGGAATTAACGGATTTTCAGTATCAATGTGTAAACACATCCGTGATCAAAGTTGACATGGTTTAAATGATTGGAGAGTACCTTATGGTATATATCCCCTCAAAATGGCAAAACTTTCTCTGTCATGGTTTTCATTATTTTGGGGGAGAGAAATAGTCAGTAGCAACCCAATTATATGCTTATCCTACATAAACTATGTTAACTATTTAAAAGAACTATTCAATTAAAAGAATAATGTCTTATTTTCTTTGGTAATTTTGTCATATACAGATATGCAATGATGATTGCTGGGTTATATTTATCTTGTTGTCCAATATCAAGTCTCCATTTGATCATGTGACGAGACGATACGGTATAGCTAAATTTAGGGGCAAAATCTGAACGACAAGACCGACAGGGTGACTGAGCACAGCCAGAGATACAGCACACCTGCAAGCCGAACAATGCCTTTCAAACATAAAAGTGGTGATTCATGATATGCTTTTCAATGGACAGGATAGCCAGCCAAATCAGCCTCTCCTGCTCCATGCTGCCCCTCGGGTAGGTCTGAATGAGTTTCAATTTGGAAAATGATCGCTTGGCTGTTGCCACTGTCAAAGATGTCAGAAACATTAGCAGGGCAGTGCACATCTCACCCGCAAGTGGATGTTACGGAGTGATAATCCACAATCATCATCTTGGCAATTTAGGAAACTGAGGACTGCTGAGCCATCTCTGCTCTAAGACAGGCCCTGAATGATAGGAGTTGTGCAGGAAACGTTATTGCTATGTCCCTGTTTTAGTGGTCAGAGAGACGTTTTGCCTTGTTATATAGCTCCTCATCACCTACGAGCTGATGACCACTGCAACAGGGACATAGCAATTACGTATCCTGCACAGCTGCTATATTCAAGCTGCCCCTAAGAGGTTGTTATAATTTTGGAGTCAGGTTGCCACCGAGCACCTGTTTTATTGTGTTTTTCAGATGTGGGTAAAGCTGCTGTGTGTGCCAAAATCTTGCCTTTCATCATGTTTATAAGAACGCTTCAGCACATTGACCGTCTTGTTTAAGTTACCATGGGTCAGAGTGCTTTCGATGTTTCTGGTAGCTTTCTGTTTGACCTGTCTACTTTCCCAATACAATAGCCGAGGTAACTAATCCGCTGTCAAGGAAAGTGGCCTTTTTGCCTCTGATTCACGTCTTTCGTAGCACTCCGCAAGTAGTCCGGTAACTTATCATTGGAATTTCAGCGGACGGTTGAGCAGCTGTGTTCTAAAGAATGTTCAACGTCTTTGAAGTTCAACATATTTGGCGAACTATTTCTCTGCTTTTTAACACTACCTAACAAATACATTGTAAAAAGACACACTGTGTTAAGTTATTTTTTTGTTTTGGCAAGTTGCCGTATAATAAGCGGGATAATGTATAGAACGCCGGTCATTGTCGGGAAAATAAGCCAATGACAATGACCTGCGTTCTATACATTATCCCTTACATATACGCCTAATGTTGTATTTGTGTGTGTGCGTGCTCCTCTTAACTAGTGACTAGGGTGCACTAGGGCCTTTTATAATAGCATGCACTGGTGCCCGTTGTAACTACCTTACGCCACTGTGCTATACGCTATCCAACCAACCCCTCCCCCCCCGGCAGTCGCCACTGAAGTGTTCTCTTGTTCACAAACTCAAATCTGGTCACCCTTCATTAGCATATTAGTCTCTATGGTGGACATTTGTTTGACATTCTGAGGTCAGTTGGCCAGTTGGCAACTTATACAGTTGCAATAGGAAATATTCAATCCCCAAAAGATTGTTATGATTTTCAAAGAGGTAGATTTTGCTTTGGTTTGACTTCTTTCCCATCTGAGTGAAACATAAAATCAACAAAGAAACTGTGTGATGTAGTATTTATGTGTAACAGTAGGCTATATTTTGTTAATATAACAGTGCCACAATTACTCAACCCCTAATATTGCTATTGTTTTTATGGCCTAAAGTGGAGCTAAAATACATTTAGCTGGCATCATGGATTCCCAGAAATACCAGACCATTTTAAAGAGGAATGTGATGCCTTCTATTGGGACCTTGGTGATCATTGAACTCTCGAGCAAGAAAATGATCCCAAGCACACCTCCAAGTCTACCAAAAATTGGTTGAGAAATAGATCCTAGAATGATTTAAATCCGATTGAAATTCTTTGGTGGGATTTGAAAAAGTCAGTTGCAGCATGGAAGCCATCAAATTTCAATGAGCAAGAAGCAAGACGCTTTTGCATGTGAAAAATAGGGGGTCATTTCACTGCACTGTATTGTTCACCTCATAATAGTTGGTGGCAGATGTTACCATGAAGTGTTTTTTGTTTTCTGTCATTTTAATTTAGCCTAGTTGTTATGTTCAACTGCCTTTTCTTTTGGAATGCTGCTGAAATGTGGTTAAGTTTAAATTTCTCTCTGTGCAACACTTTCGAAAATGTTTGGAGAGTTTTGAGGATGGAAATAATCTCTGATAAGCCATGGCTTTAAGGTGCTATTTATCTGACATATAATCTTCTATTCATACTGTGCACTTTTACTTCACAGTCTGGCATATGAATCCCAGTGCTTTGGGTCTGTGTCTGCAGTCAGTGAAACAAAACCGGTGCAGTGCTTCAGCAATGATGATATTTATTGCGTTCACCACGTTACATGAAGTGACAAAAGGAAATAATGGCAACTTTAAACAATGTGAAAGATGATGCTCAGTTGACATAAATACAGGGGAGTTTATCATCCCTCTAGAATTTTACAGTGTCCATTTTTTCTCCTACGGTTTTGACTTGCGCTGCATCTTACTGGTGGAGGGAAAGTGGAAGCTCAACCTCCAGCCTTCCTTCGCTTATTTTCAGGTAAGCGTTATCCACACCCTGGGGAATGATAGCGGAGGCACTGGTGAGGGTCATATCCACCACAGACCTGACGAACTCCACAGCATGCTTGATTGTGTTTTCAACCTCCTGCACACTCAGCAGGGAATCCACATACTCTGTGATGGACTTCACCACAGTGAGAAGGTTGTGGTAGAGGGTGTTGATGTACAGGGAGACGGTGTCTAGGATGTCAGAGTGCAAGCCGTCGACAAAGCTTTGGGCCTTCTCAACGACATCATGGAGGGTCTCGCCCAGCTTCTCCAGGATCTTGTCAAGGCTCTCCATATTCTTCACCAACTCCACCACCTTGTTCACGACGGCCTTCACCTGGTCCAGGATCTGACCCCCAGTCAGAACCTCGCCAGAGGGCATGGTCACCTGGATGGAGCTGATGGTGTCAACAATTGGTGTGAGGTAGGCAAACAGGTTTTCACTGATCACCTGCAGAAGCTGCTCGCACACTGTGCCAACATTGGTTGTGATCTTGTGCACGATTTCGGGAAGAGTAGCCTTCTCCATCCCTGGCAGCTCAATCTGGGTTTCCCTCAGGAACTTGATGGCTGCATCAAGCAGGACCTGAACGGTCTTCTGGTACTGAACAACAACATCTCTGAAGAGAATGGACAGCTGGCTCATCTCGGGGGCGTGGCTCTTAGCAGTGTTGTAGGCCTCAGTGACTGTGTTAACGAGGGTGTTCTTCAAGCTCTCAAGAGCACTGGCGATGCCGTGCTTTTCTGCGAAGCTAACTAGGGTGGAGGTGATGGCAGGAACTCTCTCCTCCAGAGCAACCATGATGTCCTTGGGAGCATCCAGGCTGTAGGAAGCCTGCAGGCGCAACTTGTCTCCATCCTTGGCAGCAGCTCTGATGGTCAGAATCTCCACATCGGTTTCAGGGGAGGACTGTGGGCAACAAATAAAATGACAGAAACAAGATTTTGTTAGAAAATATGTTTTTTTTCGCGCACAGCAGCTATAGCATACAGAACACAGAGAGAATGTTATCAAGAAGGATACTCACAGCATAGCGACTGTACAGTCTAGCATACAACTGGGATGGGACCCTGCCCTGGAGCTGGAGTCCGAGGAAGCCAGTGGATGGAGTAGAGATGGAAGCACTGGCACCATCCTTGCGAGCAGCATAGCGGAAGTTCACATCAGTGAAGGTAGGGCTGCTGATGTCCACATTCATAGAGTGGCGGAAAGCACTGGAAATTGAGTACATCAAATACAATTAAGTTCAATGCTGAAATTGCAAGAATTCTTCTTACCATAAACAGCTCTCTGTTTTGGACTGTTTTCATATTTACCCATCATCAGACATGGCTGCAGTAAGAGCATTCTGCACATCAACAGTCAGGTCAGCATGGGTAAGGACAGCCTTGCCAGTCAAGCTCAGAGCAGCGTTCTCAACAGCAGATGCAATTGAGCCTTTATTTGAATTCAAAGAAATAGGTGCATTAAAAACATGAGTCTTACAAAGTGGCTGTTTATAATTTACATATTGTTTTTAGGAATATGGCCATAGAAAAAAGACAGTAGATTTATATACTCACTATCCAGATCGTAGACCAGGAACTCGACAGGGGATGTTGCAGAGAGCTTGAAGGTTCCCTTGATATCAGGGATTTCACCCTCCACTTCAGCTGCAGCAGAGGTGGTGTACACAGGGGTGACAATTTTGGCGTTGCAGGCGACCTTCTGTTTCTGGGCAGTCAGCTCAATAACTGTCTTATCAAAGACGCTGAGTTCACCCAAGCTGCTTGGCTGGGCGAGGTCAACTTCCACATCAGCAGTAAGAGAGCTCAGTTGAGTCAGGTCAAAAGTAGCCTGGGCAGAGTGCTTTCCCTTGGTGTTCAGGGCAGCTACATTGATTTCGTTGTTGGAGGCGATTTTTACTGTGGAATACAGACGGCTCAGGCTTCCTTCCAGAGCAATGTCCTCATCCAAATCAAAGTGCACATTCAAGTCTCCATGGCTGATATGTGCATTGCCGTTGCTCTTCAGAGTTGAGCGAAGGCCATTCTCATTCAAGTAGACGTTAGCTGTGTTATCCAGGGCTCCCTTTACAAGACCTGTGTCCAGGATGGTTCCATCAATGTGTCCCTTTGTTGAGGATTCCAGGGAAATGAAGTAGAGACCAGCCTCAAGCTTCAGGCTGTTCTCAGCATCTCCAGAACCAACAGCCTTGATGACTGGAATGTCCAAGGTGTACTTGATGTTGAGAGCAGAGGCTGCTTTGGGATGTTCCTTTGTGTCTGCTGTCAGCTGGTGGTTGACCTCAGCAGTGAGGATAGCGAGGTTTACCTTTGCAACAGTTGCAGCAGAAAGAGAGGCTTCCAGCTCTTCAGTGTTCAGGTTCAGAGTGCTGTCATGGGTTGCCTCAACATGGGCATTCTCCAGAGAAAGGGCTGTGGCCAGTTTCACACCTCTCTTGGTGGTAAGGCTGCTGGTACCATCAATCTTGGCCTTCAGACCCTCAAAGACAGATGCAGAGATGGCACCAATGCGGATAACCAAGTCATCCTCAGCAGACACCTCAGCATTGACATTCAGGTTGACGATGGAAGACTTGAAAGAGGCTTCAGAGACCAGACTGCCAACAGCAGGAATGTGAATCAGGCCCAGATCCAGAAGGGGAGCAAACCTGCTCTTCTTGTACACAAGCTTGGCATCCACATCAACTGTCTGCTCAGTTGAGGTCAACAGGTGCTTCAGGCCAGTGTGCTCATACAGATTGATGTCATTGATGGCTGGGGTCTTGAAATCAATGATTGGCACTGCAAGCTCAGGAATGCTAATAGGCACAGTCAGGAATTCGAGGTTGGCTTCACTATCAACAGCAGCATAGATGCCGGCTTCGGCCTGGTTGTTTTCAACTGTGAAGTTGAAGCTGATCTTGTACTGATTCAGCTTGACAAGGGCCATGGTGTTGATGTGCTGCAGATCCTGATTCAGGTTGACAGAGTAGTCATTCTGGAGATCAAGCTTTGCTGCAAGGGTTTCAGCCAGGCTGACCTTGGCATTGCCCTTGTTCTGGAAATCGAGCACAACTTCATAAGCTCTAACCAGAGCATGGATGGAGTTGGACAGGGTTCCACTGAGAGCACCAGCAAGCTCGGTGTCGTGATTGGCCTTGATTTCCACTTTCATGTCACCCAAGTGAGCCTTCCCAGCGGCGGTCAGCAGGCTGTTCTTGATGATTGGAGACTCAGCTTCAACACGGGCATCAAAGGTGAGGTAACTGAGGACAACAGCATCAGCATTTAACACTTGCTTCATCTTGAGCGTGGCACTGTTGATGTCACCAGTGTATGTCAACTTGGCAGTGTTGAAGTCCATGGTGTAATGAAGGTCACTCTTGAGTGTTCCCTCATCAGAGTAGTCTGGGAGAGCAAACTTGGCAGTTCCCTCATGTCCAAGGGTAAGAGTGAGGGTATGACCTTCCAGATGAGCAGCTGCCTTCTGAGCCAGAGCGGTTTCGCTGGTGAAGGAGATCAGAGCGATGTTGATCTGCTGGTTGTAGGTGGTATCAAGAGACACAGACAGACCATCAATGAGTACATTGTTGACCAGTTCAGCTGTGAGGAGAGAAGTGGTTGCCTTCACAGTGGTCTTGGCAGAGGCCTGGGAAGGGACAGTCACTGTTGCCTCATGGTCCACAGCAAGAATAGAAGATGTGAACTTCAGGTTTTCTGCAACAACGATGTTGGTCATCTCAGGGAACTTCACACTAGCTCTGGAGTCCAGGTTGTAGTCCAGTCCTTCAAAAACAGTTGATGATCCTTGGGCGGTCAGGGAGGCTGTGTACTGGGGAGTTGTCTCGCTCTCTGGAGCATTTTGGAGTTCAGCAGCAGATCGAAGGGTGTAGATGGGAGTGTTCACTTTGATTTCACCATAGAGCTTTCCAAAAGCTGGCACTATCAGCTCAGTGGGAATGTGAGGGAGCTTGATCTCAGGGATCTGCAGAGGGATGTCAAGGAGATGCTCAGCACTGACCTTGGGGATGGCCGGGAGAGAGATCTCTGGAAGGGTAATCTCTGGCAGTGAAATAGCAGACAGCTCAGGCAGATAATTCATGGTGAGCTCTCCAAAGAAGGCATCCACATTCACAAAGGTAATTTCAAAGTTTACAATGAAGTCAATGAGCTGCATAACCTTCTGCTTGACATCATCATAAGTAATGGTCATGGCTGGCACAGTATGGAAGCCCAGAATGGTGAACTCGGGCAGGTCAATCTGGGTTGGGAGGCTGTCCTGAAGGTGGGCCAGGCTGATCTTGAAGGAAGGCAGAACCAGGTTGGTGAGTGGGACTGTGAATGATGGGAATTCAAACTCAGCTGTCTTCAGTCCAGTCACAACTCCCTCAATGACCTGCTTAAGTTGGCCAACAATTGCTTGATCAGCAACAAATTTCTGGACTGCATCAACAACTCCACTGAAGGTTTCACTGACAATGTCCATAACCTTGGTGTACAGGTTGCTGACTACTTCCAGGTAATGCTGGATTTCACCTCTGAGGTCAACCTCTGGAAGTTTGGCCACCAGAGCTCTGATGTCATTCAGAGCCACACTGTCAATGATGTCTTTCAGAGTTTTGACTAAATCAGCTACCTTGACGCTCCTCAGTTCTTCCAAGAGGCCACTCAGTGTGGAAAGAGCATAGTTGACAAATTCTCTGGTTGCCTCAACCTTCTGTGGAATCTCAAGAGAAGCAATGAGTGTGTTCAGCTCACCAGTGTAAGCAGCAATTTTCTCATTGACATCATCTACAAAGGCATTGTAGTCAAATGATTTAACTCTATGCACAAAAGCATCAATGTATTCGTTCAAATGCTCAATAGCCTGCTTGATCTCTGTGGCCTTCAGGTAGTTGATGGCATCTTCCAGTGCGACAGGGATGTGAATGGTCTTCAGAGTGTTAACAACGACCTGTACAGTCTCGTCAATCTTGAATTTCTGGATGAGCTCAACAACCTTCTCCAGGATTGCTTCAATTCTTTTGTCAAGTTCGTATTTAACAAGTACTGCTCTC
Source organism: Sprattus sprattus (assembly GCF_963457725.1). Taxonomy (NCBI): domain Eukaryota; kingdom Metazoa; phylum Chordata; class Actinopteri; order Clupeiformes; family Clupeidae; genus Sprattus; species Sprattus sprattus. The sequence continues at coordinate 4,256,931 of NC_137914.1, forward strand.
ACATTGCCATAGACTGCATTCAGCTTGCCAATGATGTCCAATTCTGTGACCAGAGATTTGACTGTGTCTACAATCTTGTTCAGTTGCTCTGTTGGAATGTGTGCTACCAGCTGACTGGTCAGACCTTCGATGTCAACGGAGGAAATCAAGTTCTTCAGATCCTCAACAAACTGAGCCAAGCTGAAGCTTGAAATCATTTGTTTCAGTTCACCAACTCTTTCCTCAAGCTTGGCTTTAATGGCATACTGGTCATCCAGGTCATGCAAGAGAGCGATGCTGCTGTCCTTCAGTTTCATGAGATCAATCTGCTTAATCAGATCTTCAACAGCTTCAATGACTGCAACAAGCATGGCATTGATGTCATATTCTTCACTAAGTGCGTTGAGTTCCTCAGTCAGTCTCTTGACAACAGTCTCAGACAGAGTTCCACTTGCAATCAGCTCTTTGATCATTTTGACGGTTTCATTGACAGTAGCAGCCAGATCAGTCAGGAGCTTCTCAAGAACAGACTTCAGGTTCATCAGGGAGGCCTCCAAGTCTTCAACAGTGATGGCATACTCTTGGGTAAGGGATAGCAGGTTCTCTTTGAGAGTGATTGCTCTTCCTTCCATATTCAGTGTCTTCACAAAGTCGCTGATGTAGTCGGGGATACTCTCCAACTTGTGAACAAGGTCCTCCCTGACGATGATAGCTTGCAGGGCCTCTGCCATACTCACAATGGTGATTTTCACACTTTCAAGGAGAGCAGGCATACTCTCAATGAGAGGCAGGTGAATGGTGTGGCTGGAAGTGCTCTTGTCATACTTCAGGAACCCAGAGACAGCAAACTCTTGGTTCTCGCTGTCAGCTGTGTTGAGCAGACTGGTCAGGATGGTTCCTGCCACTTCCAGTCCAAGCCCCTCAGGAGTGTTGTAAACATTGACCTCCTCGTTGATGGCATGGTTGTTGAATTTGGACTTCAGTGTCACATGAGCCTTCTGGTGAGAGGGAGTCAGGAGAGTTTCAATCTTGTTGTCAAGCCCAGTCTCAATGGAAACGCCATTGTCAAGGTTTTGGGAGGTTGAGATTCTGCATTCATGAGAGTGTGCGAATGCCAGTGGCTCTGCCTTCAGGAGGAACTTGGTGTACACTTGAGCACTCTGCTTCCCATACAGGGTCAGGTCACCATCAGCATTGGCAATAGAATCAATGTTGAAGCTGAAGGGAACAGCTGTTGCACGGGTGGTGGTGTCAAAGCGGAGAAGCTGGGAGTTGAAGCGGGCATCATTGTTAATTCTAACAGTAAGTCCAGCAACCTCAACTTCGGTGTTCTGGCTGAGGTGAGAGCCCAGAAGCTTACCAGCTGTGCTACACTTGGCATTGGCCATCAGGTCAGCGTACTTGATTTCAAAAGTGTGCTTGAGCTCCTCTTCTCCATAGGCTACCTTCAGGCTTCCAGTCACATCAGCCTTGTAGGGCTCTACCTTAACCTCATGGTGATTTACCAAGTTGGCATGCAGAACCTTCAGGTCATTGTTGCTGTTCAAAGATGCAGTGTAGTCATGCACATCCAGGACAATGGAATGGGTGAAGGAGGTTCCCTCGCTAACAACTGCTTCAGCATTGTTGTTGAAAGCAATAGAAGAGAGTGTGCCAGTCAGAGTCATGGCATGAGCAATCTTCATGTCAGCAAATTCACCTTTGGTGTCAGTGTTGAAGGCACCCTTAGATGCATCCAGGGAACCGCTGAATGTGTTCTCCAGCTTCAGAGGGCTCTGCAGGGATGTGGCTCCATTGGTTGCCAGACCATCCTTGTTCAGTGTCAAGGATGCTTTGTGAGTTGCAGTGTTCTCTGCAAGCTTGACATCAGCATCACTGTTCACAGCCAGTCCATTGACATCCAGGGTAGCAGACACAAGGGAATGGATGCGGTCTTCTGCATGGTCAGCACTTGTTTCCACCTTGATGTTAACAGCTCCAGCACCAGCAGAGGCTTCAGCCACATTCTGAATCTTCAGGCCGAGGGCTTCTGCCTTGGTATCGGACTTCACAGCCAGTGTGGAATCCTTGAATGTGACCTCAGCTAGATGCACCAGGGTATCATCAAGTGCTGCAGTGTTGGATGTGGCAGTCAGCTCACCATTAGCAAAGGCAGCAGCAAATGTGTTCTGGGCTTTGACAAGGGTGGAATCAATCTTAACAGAAGAGTCAATCTTGGCCTCTGGCTTGAATGGGAAAACTTCGACCGTCTGGGAGATGGTGGTAGCACCATAAACTGGGCCAGCCTTAAGGGATGCCTCTAGTTTTCCATTTCCAAAGATCCCCTCTGTGTTCACATTAGCATCACCCTCATACTCCAGAGACACAAGTACGCCAAGAGGACTAGTTGCCTCAATCTTGCTGTTGGACTTCAAGTTGAAGTTGTCAGCAATAGTTGCAACTTCCACAACACTAATGCTGGCATCAATGAGCTTGTGGTTCACATGTGTCTTCACTTCAGCCTTCAGGGAATCACCAGGTGTACCAGCAAGCAGTGCAGATGCTAGTTAAAATAAATGTATAAAGCAACATTATTTAAAATGTAAAAGGAATGTTATTCACAATGTTACTTCAGAATGGCATGCCAGTGTTAACAAAAATGTAAATAGATTCATATTTTAACTCGGTAATAATTCTGCTGAGTGTAAGAGTTGAAACATTCATGATTAATGATGATTCATGATATACATTCATGATTAATCAAGTCTTTATTTACCTTCAGTCTTGAAACAGAAGAGATCAACAGGGCAGCTACCAGTGAGCTCCACCTTAGCTGAATAGCTGGGGTGGTCAACTGTATCTCTACCAGCAGAGACGTCGGCCTCCAGGTTGTAGAAGTTGCTGTGCACCTTGGCGGAGACTTCAGCCTTTCCGAAGACAGGCACAGACACAGACACCTGCTCTGGAACAAACACCTCAGGGAGGGGAATGTCAATGGAGGCTACCTCCAGGCCCAGCTGGGGCACAGTCAGGTGAGGAGTGGTGAGGGCAGCAGGGAAGTTCAGGTCTCCAGAGGATTTCCCTCCAAGTGGCAGAGGAATGGCGATGGTGTAGGAATGCGTGCCAAAGTGGTATTTGGCATCAGCCTCACTGCAAATTAAGACAAATTGTAAAGTTAAACATCAATAAACATGTTTTAGTTATTTCATTACATATTTATCAGTTCTTTTTCCCATTCAAAATGTGAGACTTGTAACTTAACTATTTGTATTTTAACTTGTATCTTCAACTTGTAATTAACTTATTATTCATACCTTACAGCTCCCTTATAGATTCAAATAAAAAGTGAATGTAAGATGAGAAACTGATAGGTAGCTCATCATTCACTAAGATGTAGCTACATCTAAGACTACTTACGCATTCAGGTACAGTCTCTCGGGTAGAGAAAGCTCAGGAAGAGAAGGAAGCCTCACGTTCTGCACATAAGGAATCTCAGCCTCCAGCTTCTCCAGGTAGGCATTGGTAGTCTGACCAAAGCAAATTGGACCATTTCAGTCAAATTAGCTATTGTGTTACAAAACTCAGTCTCTGACTTATTTTGAGAGTATTGTGACAGTGATTTAGCCATGATTCTTTTCATACCTCAACAGATTTAGCAAGGACATCACGGACGTTCATGCCAGTCTGACCAATCTGGCTGTCAAGAAGACCGTTGACAGAGGCCTTGACAGCATCAACATTGGGGATGATGTTCTGGATCTCGGAGCTCACATCAGACTTAATCTCAGCTTCCAGTTTTTCAGCATCTGCAGCATCACATAGCATATGATATGTTAATGTCATGTCATGATTTATCAAAAATAGTCTCGAGAAAGCAGGATAGAAACTGGCTGTTCATGAAAGCCACTCACCGTATTTCAGAGTGATCTTCTGGACAGAGGAAGTCTCTGGCAGCTTAACATCAGTTTCAAGTTCCAGGGTCAGACCCTCAGTGCGGTGAATGTGTGCAGAGACTTTGGCATCAGCCTTCAGTGCAGGCACGAGGAGCTGAAGGTCCAGAGTGGCATCCTTCATTGCTTCAATTCTTTTAGAAAGAAAAAACATAATGATTATGACCTGTCATAGCATGATCTTATAAAACAATGTTCACATATTTCACATCTTCAGCTAAGATATAATTTTACATACTTGGCCAGGGCAACCAGAGAGGCCTGAGGAATGTTCTTGTTGACAAGGTCAATCTGGACAGAGTGTGTGGCCTTGCCCTTGGTGTCTGGGTTGACAGAGCCGAGCCTGAGCCCAACCTCCAAGTCATAATCAGGGATCTGGAGATCAGCTTCAACATTGTACTTCTGCCTGTTGAACTTCACAGTCGCTGTGGCCTCAGAAGCTGCTTCTCCTGTGGTAGTAAGAGAAAGAACAGTTCAGGCACAGAGGAAATTGGCATATGCCAATACTCTCATTAAAACAGTTACTGATCTGTGGTAACTGTTCAGTAATATACTTCACAGATATTTTAGTTGAATGTATCTGTAAGTTGAATGTATATTTACCTTCAGCCTTCAGAGTCAAAGTCACTTTGTCGGTCTTGTCCTCATATGAATGGTCAATGTTGGCAGAGTATTCTGAGACCTCACCAGTAGGATGCAGCTCGATGGCAAGCCTGAAGAAATAAGCAAATGGATTTTTCAGTATTTCCACAGCATCTCTGACAGAGATAACTGGCATACAAACTACTTTTAACTACTTTAAACTGATATTTGTTCTTGATTTGCTTACTTGCTGTCCCCAGTGAAGGGGAAGTAGGGAGACTCATCAGCCTGCATAGCATCAGAGTACTGCAGAGCTGTGCAGTACTTCATGCCAGCAAAGACAGGTGTGCATTCTGCCACATCAACTCTCTCTCCTGTGGCTGGGATGGTCTTGGTCTCAGCACCATGCACAGAGATCAGGGAGTTGCTGATGTAAGGGAGGAGAAGTATAAAAATTAACTGTGTGTATAGATTCCCTTTTTAAATACTTTTTTCGCAGTTCCTCAAAGGCATGATGCAAAGATTCAAACATACGTGAAGCTGACGAGCTTGGTAGGGCTCTGAGGGGCAGGGATGGTCAACTTGATGTTGTTGTGGGACACGGAGACCTTGGCTTTCAGGCCACTCTCGTGGTAAATGTTGGTGTGCATTTCCAGACCAGACTGAACAAAGTCAGGGAAGTGGGCTCCAACCTCAGTCACAAACTCAATACCAGCAGATGGCATGAATGCTACTTCACTCTGGGGATGAAGGGAAAAGGAATGGGGAATTTTAAGGCTGTTGTTGTACCATTTAACTCAACTATGTCATAATGTGGGCTTATCATTCTTACCATATCAGCAGCAATGTTCACTCCTCCCTTGACTCCAGGGGTGAAGGTACCAGACAGGGCAACCCTCAGAGGAACACCAGCGCCGGTTGGCAGGTAGAACTCATTGTCCATGAAGATGTAGTGGGCAAACAGCTCACTGTCAGCACTGGTCAGCAGTCCCTTGATGAACTATTAAGCATTGATATAAATACATGAGCAATCAAAGATTGTTGGTTGATAGTTGTAAATCTTTCCAATCTTCTATGAGATAGTGAAACAGCGATCTATGTGAAAAGTTAATGTGTTTTTGGCACTGGACTCACATCAGTAGGGAACATTTTCAGGAGGTTGTCAATCATAAGTGCAGCAGAGTAGGCCATCTCCTCCATGTCTTTGGTCTTCAGGTAGCCAAGTTCCATTCCCAGCATTTTCAGGTAGACCATGGCCTCAGGGGCATCCTGAGACTTCAGGTCTCTGAACAGTTTGTTGACGTTGCGGCCAAGCTCTCTTAGAAGGTTCTGGGAAGACTAAAGAGATAGAGAGGACCAAGGTGATTTTTCATTTTCAAGCTAGACCAGTCTATTTGTGATTTAAACAATGAGATCTAATTGTTCAGTACCTGTCTCTTCTTCCTGTCATTCCTCAGGGAAGGAAGCATGTTCTTCAGAGTCTGACTGAAATGGCCAGGCATCCTGTCAGCAGCAAAGTAGATGGTCTTCATCACAGTGTCGGGGAAGAACCCATTGGCACCAAACAGGGCCTCAACAGTTGGCTCAAGTCCCTTGCCCTCCATGCCAATCTGAAAGCACAATACATGATTAGTTGGAGCGAACAATCATTAAATACTCAAGACTCAATACTCAATACTAAAGACACAGTTTCAGACAAAATAAGTTAATTTTCAGTCATACCTCAAACATATCCACATCATAGCCAAAGGCATTCAGGGTCATATCCAGCATGACTTCCTTAGGCAGGTAGCTAGCGCCCTCGAAGATCATGTTTCCCTCCAGGGATCCGGCTTTGTAGTTGCGGGAGAACTTGGTTGGGTCCATGACAGTTCCAACCTCATTGCCCTGCAGGGCATCAAGGATCTTCTGTCTCAGCCTGTGCAAGGAAAACAGATGGTTAGCTTATGATCAATAGTTTGCTTCTAATGTGAATACATGAAATGTTAACCAGAACAAAATAGGCTGTGGTCCAACATACTCTTGGGTCTCGGGTGCAGTGGAGCTCAGGATGTTGGTGACATGAGAGATCACAAAGCTCTTGGCCTGTTGGTTCTCCTCAATCGGCAGGGCAGCAGCCAGCTGAGACAGTTCAGAGGGCTGAGGGTCCTTCATCAGCACCAGGTAGGCAGCAACACGTTTCTGCAGTGGGGCAGCACCGTCCAGAAGGACCTGCATGAGCACCTGTCTGCCCTGTAAAGCACATATCAGATGAAGCTCAGTTAGTTTGGTTCCTAATGCAAGACTTTCACTGAGTATTAAAACACAAGAAGACTCTGGGTTACCTCCTCAGGCAGAGTGGTCTGTCTGTAGGCCTGGATGGCAGCAAGCTGAACCTCGGGAGTAGCAGCAGGCTCGTTGACACAGTGGATCACAGCAGATTTCAGGGCAGGGCTGGCAGCCCCCATAGCAGCAGCCATGTTACCAATAACCTGAGAGACAAAGCAACCCATTATCACAACACTTACCAAAACTATATACAGCATGTATGGAGTAATTAATGATAACACTGGCTACATATTACTGCAACACACCTTCAGGGACATGAAAATGTGCTCCTGGTCACCAGTGCAGTCTCCAATCTGCTCCAGGGCAAAGTTGGCAACAGCCTCAATCTCGGGAGTGACCTTGCCCTCAGCCTTGTACAGTCTGTGGATGGACAGAGTGTATATTCATCATATCTCAATCTTTAAATCACAATTAATCCTGTTAGGGGAACCTCGGACATTGTCTTACCTCTTGACGGCATTACTGGCACCATAGAAAATGGGCTTGCTCTGCTTGAACTTGGCCATCTCCAGCATGTCGTGGACGAGCTGGCGAGAGGGGTTGGGTAGCAGACCCATGGCGTAGACGGTGGCATCAATCTCCATAGAAGAGCTGTCGAAGGTCCTGAGGATCTGCATGATGGCACTGCTGCACTCGGGAGTGCCGCACTGGAACAGAGCCTGGTAGGTCAGGGAGCGAGAGATTTCCAGGGCCTCGGGCACGCCAGCAGCCAGGGTCTCTGCAGACATCTTGCGGATCATGCTCACAATCTTGCGGGCCAGGTGGGCTCTCTTGTGTCCATTCTCGGTCTTGGACAGGCCAGCCAGTTCAGTTAGGAGAGCGAGAGCAGCATCTTTGTCCTGGATTGGGCTCTTGTCCACACTCGCGTGTGGGTGCAGGGTCTGCTCATTGGCCAGAACTACAAATCACACAGAAAGACTGTAGTCACAAATTCTGTCTAGTGTTTTGTAAATTCGTAATATCTTTAGAACAAGTTTAAAATGACAGATTTAAGGGGTGTATCATGAAATCTTACTGGGGTCAAAGACTCTATCGTTGTACTCAGAAACTGCCAGAAGGGTGGCCTTCTGTTTGCTGACGTTGGTAACTCCATTTTTACCCCTGTGGAAATGATAACAGTTAAATCACAGTCTAAAACAGGAGAGCTGTCTTGAAATGATTGACTCATCTATTCACTAGCTGACTCTCAAACATACTTGTGGGAGAAAGGCACCAGGATGTGGTTCTCAGTGCATTCACCAGCGACTGGGTGGTGCTCTGCGTTGTCAAACTGGTAGTTGCAGGTCTGGGTGCTCCTGATCAGCTGGGCAAGAGGGTAGTGCTATAAGGAGAAGAGAGAAGGCTCGTTTTACAGTTTCAGTGTGGAAAGATACATAGAGCGAAATTTCAATATAACATGCTTTTGTTTATAGTAAATACTGTTGTATTGTGTACAAATGTAAGCAAGGTACCCAGTTACAATGTGTTTTGTTCCACATGGAATGTATTTTGTTTATTTGTTTGTCTAAAAGGTTGTCATAGTGCCTTACCATGCCAGTTATGAGGGCCAGGGGGCTGGTGTGGTCGCTGACTGGCCTGAATTGGTCGCACCTGGACAGGTCTCTTGTGAGGGTCACGTCCGTGGCAATGTCCTCTCTGGCATTCACAGTGTAGTCAGTCTTGCACAATCCATAGATGGTGGGCTGAAGGATGAACAATAAGTGAATTTTGCCATCAGGGACCCCTTACAGTACAGACAATGTATGGTTCTGTGTTGATTCTATTTTTCGAGGTTGATAGTTGTAGTTCTTTTTAAATGCTGAAATGTTATTGTGGTTATGTATTTCTAGAGTTACAATAACAGTGTAAGGATTTAAGTGTTAATCACTGTTATTGTTTTATCTCAATACCATTCTCTTGTTCTTCTCCTCATCCAGAACAGGCACAGCAAAGCCAGAGATCATTCCCCTCTTGATGTTGAGGATGTTGACAGGCTCATCGTCTTCAGGGAACAGCTTGACGATGTTGTCCCCTTCAACAGTGACCTTGAGAGAGTTCCTGGGTAGAAGATGTTAACAGCCATGTTAATTATTTGCTTCTTATTGCACAAAGTTTATTTATGTGCTCATGTTAGTCAGCCTGCATCAGGTTAAAGGCTGAGTTTTAATTTGCACTGATGGGTTCTTTAACAAATTAAGGGTAAACACATTTTTGGAGCAGAAGAGATGTACTTGTAAAATAAATTGAAGAGAAATGCTTACTTCTCCATGGCAGCCTTGAAGGCATCAGCAGTGGCTGCTGGGGCAAAGACTGGGTTGCCAGCTTCATCAAATTCAGTGACCTCACTGAGCGTGCACTCAGTGGTACGAACGATGTAGTGGCAGGGGCCAGGAACCTCAATCTCAACCTGTGGGCCAAAGAGGCAAAAGCTACTGATTTGTTTCCCTTTACTTTTGTACAGGCATGAATCTATAGGCAAGGTAATACATAGCCAGTTAATGTGAAAGGACATTCAAAGCAATATAGAAAAGACAGGTTGTGTGTACATAAACACTACAAATAATGAGTCATACCTTGCAGCTTCCTTTAGGGCCGTTGACAGCTCCGTTGAGGAAGTTGAGGGATTCGGCTTCATACAGATATTCATACTTGTGGAAGGGCTTGTACCTCTCGGCCACTAGGGGGAAAAGAGAGCACTTAGATGCTGTTTGTGGTAGTCCTATGTGCTTGTATGATCAAGTGGTGGGCTAGCACTAGAAATATGAACTTTCTTTTGGTTAGCCCTCAATAGCAATGTTACAGTAATATGCTCTTTTTTAGATGTATTTTCACTAGAATGAACAGGACTTTAAGAAACTTACTGTGGCATGGTGCATCGTCAGCATCTTAAAGATGAGAAAACAAAACGTAATTTATTACACTAACAGGGACATGCGTCTTGGAAAACCTGAATTCAATGCATATACGCCAGTGAAAAAAACTAGCATTCCTTTTCTAGCAGCCATATGTATTTGAAAAAAATATATATTTGTGATGTGTGATTTCTATGAAAATCCCTCATAGTTTATGACACCTAGAAATGCATTGTAAAAAATTGTTTCTGGTATAAATGCTTTTTAAAACACATGAAAACATAATTTTAAAATAAATATTTCAAGCAAAATGGAATCCTAGAATCCAACTCCCAAATCTCCCTCTTAAATGTAAGTGTTCATTTTGCCTCAGAAGTTAACTAAAAACCATGGAACCAATGCAGGAGTATGTCCTGCCTAGGCAGAATGCCTGAGTCCAGTGCTAGAGTGTACAGATGAGCTACTTACGGGCCAATGCGACGGAGCCGAGGATCAGCATAAGGTAGAGCTTAGTGTCCCCCATTATGGGTTCGAGGTTGCTCTTTCCTTTCGGTAGGCGAGTACTCAGTCGAGACTGATTCACCTCCTCCAGAGCTTCTCTTTTATACCCCCAGGACAGCCAGGGGGGTGGGGGGCTGGAACTGCAGAAATAACTGCTTTTGCACCAAAGTCCATCTGGTCTGCTCATGTGGCAGGACAAAGGCAACTTGGTAAGGGTTTCATAAGGGTTCAGAGTGTTCCCTCCCACTGATAACCAGATAGCAGACACTGTACTCTTGGGTGGATTAAGTGGATGACAGAGACATTCTGCTCTAGAAGGTTCTTGTAAAGAAGAACAGTCTCAATTAAGACACTGACTCACTCAGTTGGGTTTCTCACTGATATCAGACAATACCTCATGAAGGGTAAAGGGTAATTGAACTGTCCCATGCAAGTGTATGCACATACCTGAAGACTGGGGAAAAAAAAACATAAAAACAAACCCCATAAATGCACAATAAAAGCCTGCTTTCATCCTGTGACATTATCAAAGCTGCCGTGGTCAGAAGCAAGATGAAGACTGCTACAAAATTCGATTTCAAAACCAGTTATTTCACGTTTCTGTGCTCCGCAAGCTTCGGCTGGCGGGTGACACCGCAGCAGGCAGAGATCCGGATGAATGCAGCGCCGGCACCTCAACTGCATCCAGGACCCTGCCGGAGTAAGGCTCTACACCCAGGCGGGGAGCTCACCGAAGGCAGGGTGCGGCTCCCCGTCTACAGGTTCGCCAGAGGCTCCAATTCCCTGGAGTCGTTCCACCTGCACCTGTTCCGCTTAATTCCAGGTGAACCTTTCCCTCTCTCCATCACAGCGTTGCTCTCTGTTGATTAGTTACATCTGCCAGTGACGTCTACTACCATGTGAACCTGGAGGGCCTGTTGAGGTGGATTGAAGACCGCGGCATGGTAGCAGTCGAGGGAGGATAACGCCCGGCGCTGCGTTGCTACAGGGCCCAGCTGCAGCACAGCTTCAACCAGCTGACCCAGGAGTTCCATCTAAATTGTTCCAGACAGGCACTGTGCTGCAGCAGAATTGGGATCCCGACGCTCCTGATGGGACTGGAGAGGCCAAGGAGGACTGGGAGGACGGCGATGAGGATACCGTTTTCAGTTCAAAACCCAACTGTGATCACTGTAGATGAAACATGCTGTATTTGGACAGACGAATTAAGTTATATGCTTGAATAAGACAAAGTATTCTTATTTTGGCAGAAGGTTTATTTAGATTATTTCGGGTTTTTTCGTTCGCAGACTTCTTACCATCTCTACAGAAGGCAAAAATAGATTTAGCTGTTCCTGAGAGTTGTTTCCACTATTACAGTACTGCTCTATATGTAAGTCACAGGCCTTCAGTGAAAGACAGATTGAAGAATGCAACTAGTAAATGTACCCACTCAATAGTGGTATCTACAGTACTGATTTACTCAACAGTGAGATCTACAGTACTGATTTACTCAACAGCAAGATCTACAGTACTTACTGTTACTGGCAAAATACAGAGGACTTCATGGATCAGCATTATGTAGGACTACAGCAGACCTCTATTTAATTTAGTTCCTGTGCAGTAAACACAGTTAAGCGCACTGAAAAATACTGTTGTATTTGTGATTTGTTTCTGTATCATATATTACGTATTTTACATTTCAAAAAGTGAAAATTGTTATTCTTGGTTTCTGATCAAACATAAATACACTGTATTTACAATTACAGTAAATTAACCACACTCAATTGTGACATCTATTGTGAGAGACAAACCAACATATGAATACTGTCTTCAGATACCTGGCTTGGATTGACGTTTTTCCAAGAGGCAATGTAGAGGAGAATGTTTACCGTAAATGCAAAGTTCAAACATGTAAAAGTTTGACACCAAATACAGAGGACAGAATGGATCAGCATCAGGGCTACAGCAGACTTCTAGTGGTATTACAATACTTTGGTAGACTGTATCGTGTGTTGATGTATGTAATTTACTGCATTGGAAATATTGCAGTAAATACTAAGCATATTTATGCATTTTTGTTGTTCTGTAGTAAGCCTATATAGTTCAGTAACACGTGCAATTTTAGCATATGGCTGGTATGAAACATTTTGCAGAATTATTTGTATTTCTGTAATACAACAATATCTACTGTAGTCCAAAGAAGTGTTTGTCTGTGTGTGTTTTATCTTTTTTTGCAATGCAACACTACAGTAATCTATGCCAAACTGGACGATACAGCAACATGTTTTATATGCAATTGGCAAGTTGTGTTTTGTGTTGTTTTTGTGTTGTTCATGTTTTTAAGATCATTGTACGTTGAGAGAGAACATTTGCTAAAGTTACGGCAGCATGAGTTGTATTTTGGTGGTTGTAGTGCATTTTGCACCAAAGGTTAACTGATATGCTGAGGTGTGTGTCTGTACACTGTGTGAAGCAGGAGCATAAGTATAGGGGGTTCAGCGGGTGCATTCGCCCGTGGCGAGGCATGTGGCATATTCATGTCTAAAGTCTGTCGACTGGCCCGCCTAGTACTGCGTCTGTCATTAGGCTCAGAACCTAGTTTTCGCCGCTGAAATACGATTGTGTTCAGAGAGGAACTGGAATTATTGTTGAGTGCTGGCACTAGTTTAATATTAACTTAAGCGCATTTTAAATGTTTTAAATATATTTTCTTGATAAACACAGTGTTGTGGTTTCTCTTGCATATGAGTTACGTCTGGTCTTTACGTCGGAGTCTGGATAGCCCCTTGTAGTCAGGTGGCTTAACAACGTGATCGTGACCGGGGTGATAAAAGCATGAAATTTGTCACAGAGTTAGCTTTCACCCTACCAAATGATATTAGAAGGGGTGTGTAACAACGCATTATGTAATAACACCGCATTATGTAATAATGTAATAAACTTGCACGCCATTATGTAATAATCTGCCGCATTATGTAATAAACTGCTTGAACGCAATATGTAATAAATGTTGCCGCATTATGTAATAAGTTATTACATATTGCGGTGGTTATCACATAATGCGGGTGTTGAGATTTCTTTTTTAGCTAAATGTAACAATTGGTGCTTTACGTAATAACCAACCGAAATTGACATTTTCATTGATAAAAACAGCATAATAATGTGTATTTTACTCAAAATTAATACTTAAGAAGACAGTATGTCAAACCTTTGCTCAGCTTTCATTGTAACAAGCCACCTTTTAACACTAAAAGGTCTATATCCCTCGTTCGGGTTCATTTAAACGCACAAGGGGTTCTTTTCAATGAATAAGTATTATTCTGACACAAATTGTACGATGGCCAATTTTATGCAGACCCAGAGTAAAAGACAAAAATAGTTGCAGAACAAATGACTGATGAGGAACAGTTATTTATTTCAAACTCTTTATTCTCCAAATGCCCAATTATGGTTTCGGCATAGAACAGATACCATCCTATATAGAGGTACAAACATCATGGATGAACATTTTCAACAACAAATATTATGCCAATCTTTGATAATAGGCCTCATAAGTACTCAATCAACTAAATGAAAAACAACACACACAATGGAACTGTAGTGGATAATAAAGTGTAAACATACACTGTAACAATGTTCTAGACCTAAAACAGGCCATGGCTCACATTTCACACACAAACTATCTGAAAATCAAAGTTTTAACTAGGGAGACTCAAGGAAATCTACCTACAGTGCAAAACACCAAATATAGCACTACGTTTTTCAAAAAATATCTTTGATTTTAAATTGACCATGGCCAATATGCTTAATCAGAAGCGAGGCCATCATCCACTTACTATTTTTGCTGAATAGCTCCCTTAGTCTAATCACAAGACCACTTCTGGGTCCAGCAGATTTGTACAGCCTCATTATACTAATGTAATTATCGTGATCATAATCCAAGTCAAGGCTGTCAGCTAAAGATTCTCTGAGGTAGATTTGAGGATGGAATGGATCTGCAAGGTCTCGAAAAAGTTGAGAAACTCTGTTATATACCCTGAGCATTGACATGTCTGCATTAAGGGTCAACTGGATGATAAATGACAGCAATTCTGCGGGCAAGATGGGTGTGCCATATATTCTGTTTTCCGTATTATTATCTGGAGGTCCACACAGCTGGACATCATCTTGGGGTATGTCAAGTTGAGCATCATCAGTAGATGGACATCATTTTGGGGTTCATATAGTTGGGAATCATCATGAGGTACATTCAGTGTGGCATCATCGTGTGGTTCATCAGTAAGAGTTTCATTGTCTGTGTTGTCGTTTGGTGTGAGTTCTTCATCTTCGTGATTTTCATCCTCTTGGTCTGTTTCATTTTCATGTTGAATTATCCTTTCTCTCTCTGCTTCTAATATGTTTTCAATGAATGAAGAGACTGATCCTTCCAGGCTTAAGTAATGTTCTCCATGTCCCTCAGCAATGTGTCCAAGGACTAACAAAGGACAACTGTCACAGTATCTATTAGACCGAAATATAATGGAAGATGCATCAACACCTAGTGAGGAGACAATGAGAAACTGAACATTGAAAATCTCAGCAGCTCTTTGTAGAGTTATGTGGTCGCCATAGGTCCCACATTTTGACGTACTATCCAAGTAGCCATCCCAGTCATTCCCATCAACAAAATCTAACAAAGGTATTCCGTTTGAAGTAAACGGATTAGAACTGAGATCTTGAACAATTTCATCCCTTAAAGTTTCTGCTGATCTGAATACTCCGTGTGTGGCTATCTGATCAGATATGGCAGAGAACTGGCAATTTCCGTCTGGTGCTGGGTCAAACCGTATCCTCAATTGCAAGGACATGAATTCCTCCAGTCTGTCTCCATGTGTGTACGGTATCAAACATGGATGTAAAGGTTTTGCAGACTTTGAAGATTTAGAGCGTGTTCTTTCTTGCAATCGTGTTGTGCTTGTCACATCAGACACGAAGAACCATTTCACATGCATTTTGCGGTCACCAGGGATCTGAAACTGAACTTTGTATTTTGAAAGCTTTACATTTCGTTTCACAACTGTGCCAGTCAATACCCGAAACCTCTTTGAAACTTGATGGGCACTATCTTTCATCCTGACCAAAACAGCATCACCAACATGATACACAGATGCAGTGGTGGTCCGTCAGGGCCTTCAAGGCCTTCTCTGCTGGCCTAAACATCATCAGAAAATAAATGTAATAAAATAAATTTAATTTTAATATTTTCTTTTCATAAATATGTATTCAATTATTCCCTATAGTCCATTATCTTCATTTCATAACTTCCAGCGTTGTTAATTTATGTTAGAGCTTTCATCCAATCATATTTCAGCTATCATGTGTTGCCACGCTCCGCGAAATCTTCCCCGAGAACAGAAATCTTCCCTGAGGCCTTCAGAATTCACATTGAAGGCCCGTGTACATCTGATTGGTTATCACAACTGGCTGTTTCATTTAATTTAAGTTGAATGAACTGAAACAGACAGTTGTGACAACCAATCAGATTTCGAGTTGGCGACACTGGGCCTTCTAGAAGGCCCGGAAGATTTCTTTCCTCGCGTTGAACGTGACACGTAAACGTCCTTTGATTGGATACTGAGGCAGACCGGTGCATTGCTTCAGTGCTCAGTTTAGCTGGCTAATGCGAAAACGACGTACATCGGTTTCAATGCTTATTATGCTAGTTGTTTCAATTGGTAAGACTAAATATAATTACATTAACCAACTCAAATAAACTAGTTTACACCAACTTAATTCCAGTTTTTGATACAATTACAACGCCATTTTCAAGACGGAACTTTCAAGAAAAACTGGATATCGTGAGGATGGGAAGTTTAATGAAACTGCTTTGCAGGTGGGACAATGCGATGTTTAGTGGACAAACTTGTTAAAGCTTTCGGTGGACTTAATACAACTTTGTAGACTAATCCCTGAAAATCGCCTTTTATTTTTAAGTTGTGACAGTAATATCCAAGCGATCATATAACTGAGAGTTTACTACTCTTAATGTATTGTTAATACGGGTGTATTGATTTTAAATGCTCTGGAACTATTAATAAAGTCTGTTGTACTCGACTATGTTAAGGTACTCACTGCCTTTCTGTATAAATATAATGGTTCTAGAGCCATGGCGTCATAATGATGGTATTAGGAGGCGGATTCACTCAGTTTAACATCGTGTAGGGCACACTGATCTCAAAAAGTTTCTTTTTGAGACCAGTGGTAGGACATCGCTGAAGGCCCAGTCGTGAAATGCACGGACCGCCACTGCACAGATGGTGGATTTTGTTTAGATGCATTTCTGATCATCCGATTATGACAGTGCTCAGTGACTTTCTTTGCCTTTTTTCTCAGTCTCCTCCGCTTAACCTAAAAATTGCCTTGCTGTTTCAGGGAGGGTACATTTGGTTGTGGATTGTTTGCTGATTCCTTTCTGACAGTGGATGGACACCCTGCTAAGGGATGCATTACTCTATTGCTTTTTCTCCCATAATATACATCAAATGGAGACACCCAGCTTAACACTTCCTTAGGGTCCTCATTTAGCACTCTTGAATATTCTTGTAGATGCTTAACCCAGTTAACCCCACCTTTCTGAAAATTCACCAGATCATACATCATAAATATAATGAAGATGTTTTGCAATCTCTGCACTCTCTTTGCCCTTTAATGGTCTCAGCCATACATAGCGGCTAAACACATCAATTACCGTCAGAATGTATCGATATGTAGAACGACCATGACTAATTTCCCCCATATCCAGGAGGTCAACCTGATGGCGATCTTGTACCTCTTTGGCCCTGAATGGGTTTGTTTGCAAACCTAGCCCTATGAAGTTGGTCATTTTTGGATTCATCCAGGACTTTTTGAATCTTTCGTTCACTGATGCCTGAATATTGCTCATTCATTTGTTTATTCAACTTCCTGGCACCAGATCCCTTCGTGTCATCCAGACCATTTTGACCAATTCTATCAACTTTTGATGTTAAAGTTACTGGTTTGCCGGCACACAATAATGTCTGACCATCCTGGCTGAGAGAATATACATCCCTGTTCCTCCACAGCCTCATTAAGGCATTTTGTTGAGCTCTCGTACGTTCAGCTACAGGAACACTGAACTCGCCCCTCAGTTTGCTAACTTTAACATTGTACACATCCTCACTCATTGCCTGCTGTTGTCCATACCCTTTAGATAAAACCCAAAGGGTGCAGGTCAGAAGAGTGGTTAATAGCAGATATGTGGGAAGTCATAGTCATAATTAAATAGAGAATGTTCTATTCAATATATATTCTACGGTAATACTAATTCTTAATATGTTTTAATATGGCATTACCAATGTGGGAATGTGCTCTATTAACTTATGATTTCTGTTTTATTAATAATAATAATATTAATAATAATGATGATGATAAAAATGCATAGAATGCAACTCAAAGTAAATTACATTTGGAACATTTAACACAATAATAGAGACTGAAATAATAATAATATTAATAGTAATGATAACAATACAAATAATACTATATTTTGAGGCTAGCACAGCAAGTTAGCCTTAGTATGTTCTTAGCATTTGTTGTGATTACATGAATTAATATAACGCTAACAATGGAATCCGGAACCAGCCATTGTGAACAAAGTGGAGCTATATGAATGTCTATAGTAATACTGATAGTACCACTAGTAATAATACATTGTGGTAGTCAAGGCTACTAACCTGTTGACTTCTGCTTATTCTTTAAAATGCTCAAATATACAAAAAGGTAGTACAGCATCGTGTCAACTTACTCATAAATGACTCAATAAACTCAATAAACATAGACATTTTAAGAAATATTTTGCACTGTTCCAAATGTTAGAGAGAGAGAGGGAAACATAGACAAGGGAAACAGATTTTCCTGTCAGAAACTTTGGAAGAGCAATATTATTGGCTAAGTTAGCGAGTACGATAAACAACATAATTCATAGATAATAACTTACGTCTAAACATTTCCTTTCCACTAGTAGGCCTAGCCTAGCCAGTGATAGACACCATGAGTCCCAATTAGTATGCTTGCAGGAAGAGCAATATCAAGGAGTGGCTAAGTGGCTGAGCAGCATAAGTCAAATGGAATTCTCATATGTAGCTCTCTGATGACAACCCCCTCCCTATACCGTTGGTTTAGCTATATGTGTGTGAAATGTGAGCCATGGCCTGATTTAGTTAAAGAACATTGTTGAAATCCACTTAATTATTCTGCAGTTCCATTGTGTGATCAGTGTATTTGGCTGTATGTTGCAGCTGGATTGTTTTTCATTTAGTTGCTTAAATACTTAAATTACATCATTAAAGATAGGCCAAGTATCTGTTTAAGTATACATTTTGAGTAAAATACACATTATTTTGCTGTTTTGATGTCAATTTCTGTTGGTTATTACATAATACACCAATTGTTACATTAAAAAAAAAAAAAAAACGCAACACCCGCATTATGTAGTAGCAACCGCAATATGTAACTAGAAAATGCATTTCCTGAAGGAAATACCAGTGCATGAAATGCAAAAGTTAAGAAAGAACGAATAAAAAAAAAGTGAAAGAAGGAAAGAAGAAAGAAAAGAACAGTAAAAGAAGGAAAGAAGAGTTGAAGAAGGAAAGAAGAAAGGAAAGAAGAGTGAAGAAAGGAAAGAAGGGTGGAAGAAAGAAAGAAGAGTGGAAGAAGGGAAGAAGAAAGGAAAGAAGGGTGAAGAAAGGAAATTAGAGTGGAAGAAGGAAAGAAGAGTGGAAGAAGGGAAGAAGAGCCGAAGAAGATAAGAAGAAAAGAAAGAAGAGTGAAAGAAGGAAAGAAGAAAAGAAAAAGGTAAGAAGAGTGGAAGAAGGGAAGAAGAAAGGAAAGAAGAGTGGAAGAAGGAAAGAAGAAAGTAAAGAAGAGTAGAAAGAAGGAAAGAAGAGAGGAAGAAACAAAGTAAGGAAAGAAGAGTGAACAAGAGTGGCTCTGGATAAAGACAGTAAAGAGAGAGTGAAAATATTGAAAGAAGGAGAAAAAAAGAGTGAAGCAGAGAGATGGAGTGTGAGAGAAAGTAGAGTGAGAGTGATAGAGAGAAAAAAAGTAGAGTATGGAAGGTGTCTATTAATATTCCTAGTTATACAGTTGAATGGAGAGGTACAGAGAGAAGAGGACCCTTGGAGGCTTGCCGCAGGTGTCAGTGAAGCACAGGTGCAAGCCAGTTTAATTACCCTATTATGATGTCATAATGGCCCAATGTAAGTCAATGGGAAAATTTAGATTCGTTTTTCTTTAATAACTTAAAAAGTATAAAGTTTAGAAAAGTGAAAAATACATAGCATAAGTGTCCTTTACAAGACCTACACGACAAAGTTTGAATGAAGTTTCTACGTTAAGCGGTTCGGGCTGAATTAATCGCAGAAAAAGGTAACAAGAATAAGAAGAAGAAGAAGAAGAAGCCTAGGAATAACAATACAGGGCATTTCATGCACTGTAATAACTTATTACATAATGAGGAAAATGTTATTACAAAATGCTGCAGTTATTACATAATGGCGTGCAAATTTATTACATTATTACATAATGCGGTGTTATTACATAATGCGTTGTTACAGGGTGCCCAAGTGAAACTGATTGTTTTTTCGTTTTAAGGAGATTTTTAGTTTTGACCGATATCAAGATATGCGTTCCCTGTGGTACGATTTTCGAAACTGTTTTTTTGCCTAGAAATGCTCACCAAATAAGTAATAAAACTGTTATTCATGCATGTTTGTGTTTTCTAGTTTGTTTTTTATATGTATTGGTTTAAACAAAGTAGCAAAATTAAAATAAACAGACAAAAATACCATGCGCGAGCTCATCCTAGATTGCGGAATGACGTCATTTGCAGTCAATAGCTGCGTGTGCTTTCTTTTACTGTCTCTGCCTGGCAAGAGTGAGAGCATCGAATTACGTAGATGCTGAGAGCGGAATTGCAGACAGATAAAGATTAAGAAAAAATACTGAGCCGCTTTCGCGTAGACTCGGTCGATTCCGACTATGTTACTGCTGTTGCGTGCCGTTATAAAGAGCTGGCGGGGTGTGTATGAATGCAAATCCAGGTGCACATGAACGCGCGTTCAACTTAAGAAACCTCTTCCGGGGGAGCCAGCTCAGAACACTTCTGCTGCTTATGAACTCATTTTCAAGTGTGCATGAATGTGGGCGGAGGTCTTTTCCGAAGTGCGTAAGAAACATTTCAGAAGAAGCTTCAGAAAATGATTGAGAATGAGGCCCAATGATCCCAAGCACACTTCCAGGTCTACCAAATTTGGATGAGAAATTTATGCTGGAATGTCCTAGAGCGGCCTTCTCAGTCCCCAGATTTAAATCTTTGGTGGGATTTGAAGAAGGCAGTGGCAGCATAGAAGCCATCAAATATCAATGAGCAAGAAATCTTTGCACGTGAAATATGCTAATTAGAAGTTGCTTGGGTTTGATAACTGTACACATGAACATTTGTGAAAAGAGTCACATTAAATCAATTCATGTTCTAAAAATAAGTCATATGTATCAATAAATAATTGTTTTAATGAGGCTTTTTGTCATATTTTCATTAACCTCGATTCACATCACTATAACTTCTTTAGAGGTGAGGGTGCAAACTGTACAACACGTGCATTTCAAAACTCTATGTTGTAAAGTTGGTTCGACGTCATCCACTCAAACGGTTGAAGTGTGTAATAGGTTTGTATTTTTAATGTCAAATTGATATTAAACTAACTTTATTCTGGTAACTAATATCTATTATCTGTCTAATTTTCCCTGAAATATATTATTGTCTTTTGTATTATGGAATGAGTCAGATGAGTCAAAATAGGTTTGTAAAGTATGAAAGGAAGAGACTATTAGTTCTTATTATTCACATAGCTTCCTAAAACTTAATTGTACTTCCATAGATAGAGTGGTTTGTCTATAGTGCATTTACTCAACTAATAAGAAATGAAGAACATTTAATGATTTATTCATCCAGTATTGCAAATAGATTTGCTGGGAGGGGGGTCATTTCACTGCACTGTAATGTTCACCTCATAATATTTGGTGGTAGATGTAACCATGAAATGTTTTTGTTGTCTGTCATTTTAGTTTTTGTTTTTATTTTGTTCAAATGCTTTTTCTTTTGAAATGCTCTTGAAATGTGCTTAATTTTATTTATTTGTTTGTTTTTTCTCTCTATGTTTGGAAAATGTTTGGAGATCCCAGTGCTTTGGGTCTGTGCCTGTTATTAAATAAAATTGCAGTCAATGAAACAAAACCGGTGCCTTGCTTCAGCAATGATGATATTTATTGTGTTCACCACGTTACATGAAGTGACAAAAGGATATAATGGTAACTTTAAACAATGTGAAAGATGTTGCTCAGTTGTCATAAATACAGGGGAGTTTATCATCCCTCTAGAATTTTACAGTGTCCATTTTTCTCCTACGGAGAATGATAGTTGCTTTGTTTTTTTACTTGCGCTGCATCTTACTGGTGGAGGGAAAGTGGAAGCTCAACCTCCAGCCTTCCTTCGCTTATTTTCAGGTAAGCGTTATCCACACCCTGGGGAATGATAGCGGAGGCACTGGTGAGGGTCATATCCACCACAGACCTGACGAACTCCACAGCATGCTTGATTGTGCTTTCAACCTCTTGCACACTCAGCAGGGAATCCACATGCTCTGTGATGGTCTTCACCACCGTAAGAAGGTTGTGGTAGAGGGTGTTGATGTACAGGGAGACGGTGTCTAGGATGTCAGAGTGCAAGCCGTCGACAAAGCCTTGGGCCTTCTCAACGACATCATGGAGGGTCTCGCCCAGCTTCTCCAGGATCTTGTCAAGGCTCTCCATATTCTTCACCAAATCCACCACCTTGTTCACGACGGCTTTAACCTGGTCCAGGATCTGACCCCCAGTCAGAACCTCGCCAGAGGGCATGGTCACCTGGATGGAGCTGACGGTGTCAACAATTGGTGTGAGGTAGGCAAACAGGTTTTCACTGATCACCTGCAGAAGCTGCTCGCACACTTGGCCAACATTGGTTGTGATCTTGTGCACGATTTCGGGAAGAGTAGCCTTCTCCATTCCTGGCAGCTCAACCTGGGTTTCCCTCAGGAACTTGATGGCTGCATCAAGCAGGACCTGAACGGTCTTCTGGTACTGAACAACAACATCCCTGAAGAGGATGGACAGCTGGCTCAACTCGGGGGCGTGGCTCTTGGCAGTGTTGTAGGCCTCAGTGACTGTGTTAACGAGGGTGTTCTTCAAGCTCTCAAGAGCACTGGCGATGCCGTGCTTTTCTGCGAAGCTAACTAGGGTGGAGGTGATGGCAGGAACTCTCTCCTCCAGAGCAACCATGATGTCCTTGGGGGCATCCAGGCTGTAGGAAGCCTGCAGGCGCAACTTGTCTCCATCCTTGGCAGCAGCTCTGATGGTCAGAATCTCCACATCGGTTTCAGGGGAGGACTGCGGGCAACAAAGAAAATGACAGAAACAAGATTTTGTTAGTTTTTTTCGCGGACAGCAGCTATAGCATCCTGAACACAGAGAGAATGTTATCAAGAATGATACTCACAGCATAGCGACTGTACAGTCTAGCGTACAACTGGGATGGGACCCTGCCCTGGAGCTGGAGTCCGAGGAAGCCAGTGGAAGGAGTAGAGATGGAAGCACTGGCACCATCCTTGCGAGCAGCATAGCGGAAGTTCACATCAGTGAAGGTAGGGCTGCTGATGTCCACATTCATAGAGTGGCGGAAAGCACTGGAAATTGAGTACATCAAATACAATTAAGTTCAATGCTGAAATTGCAAGAATTCTTCTTACCATAAACAGCTCTCTGTTTTGGACTGTTTTCATATTTACCCATCATCAGACATGGCTGCAGTAAGAGCATTCTGCACATCAACAGTCAGGTCAGCATGGGTAAGGACAGCCTTGCCAGTCAAGCTCAGAGCAGCGCTCTCAACAGCAGATGCAATTGAGCCTTTATAGGAATTCAAAGAAACAGGTGCATTAAAAACATGAGTCTTACAAAGTGGCTGTTTATAATTCACCTATTATTTTTAGGAATATGACCATAGAAAAAAGACAATAGATTTAGATACTCACTATCCAGATCATATACCAGGAACTCGACAGGGGATGTTGCAGAGAGCTTGAAGGTTCCCTTGATATCAGGGATTTCACCCTCAACTTCAACTGCAGCAGAGGTGGTGTACACAGGGGTGACAATCTTGGCGTTGCAGGAGACCTTCTGTTTCTGGGCAGTCAGCTCAATAACAGTCTTATCAAAGACGCTGAGTTCACCCAAGCTGCTTGGCTGGGCGAGGTCAACTTCCACATCAGCAGTCAGAGAGCTCAGTGGAGTCAGGTCAACAGTAGCCTGGGCAGAGTGCTTTCCCTTGGTGTTCAGGGCAGCTACATTGATTTCGTTGTTGGAGGCGATTTTCACTGTGGAATACAGACGGCTCAGGCTTCCTTCCAGAGCAATGTCTTCATCCAGATCAAAGTCCACCTTCAAGTCTCCATGGCTGATATGTGCATTGCCGTTGCTCTTCAGAGTTGAGCGAAGGCCATTCTCATTCAAGTAGACGTTAGCTGTGTTATCCAGGGCTCCCTTTACAAGACCTGTGTCCAGGATGGTTCCATCAATGTGTCCCTTTGTTGAGGATTCCAGGGAAATGAAGTAGAGACCAGCCTCAAGCTTCAGGCTGTTCTCAGCATCTCCAGAACCAACAGCCTTGATGACTGGAATGTCCAAGGTGTACTTGATGTTGAGAGTAGAGGCTGCTTTGGGATGTTCCTTTGTGTCTGCTGTCAGCTGGTGGTTGGCCTCAGCAGTGAGGATAGCCAGGTTCACCTTTGCAACAGTTGCAGCAGAAAGAGAGGCTTCCAGCTCTTCAGTGTTCAGGTTCAGAGTGCTGTCATGGGTTGCCTCAACATGGGCATTCTCCAGAGAAAGGGCTGTGGCCAGTTTCACACCTCTCTTGGTGGTAAGGCTGCTGGTACCATCAATCTTGGCTTTCAGACCCTCAAAGACAGATGCAGAGACGGCACCAATGCGGATAACCAAGTCATCCTCAGCAGACACCTCAGCATTGACATTCAGGTTGACGATGGAGGACTTGAAAGAGGCTTCAGAGACCAGACTGCCAACAGCAGGAATGTGAATCAGGCCCAGATCCAGAAGGGGAGCAAACCTGCTCTTCTTGTACACAAGCTTGGCATCCACATCAACTGTCTGCTCAGTGGAGGTCAACAGGTGCTTCAGGCCAGTGTGCTCATACAGATTGATGTCATTGATGGCTGGGGTCTTGAAATCAATGATTGGCACTGCAAGCTCAGGAATGCTAATAGGCACAGTCAGGAATTCAAGATTGGCTTCACTATCAACAGCAGCATAGATGCCGGCTTCGGCCTGGTTGTTTTCAACTGTGAAGTTGTAGCTGATCTTGTACTGATTCAGCTTGACAAGGGCCATGGTGTTGATGTGCTGCAGATCCTGATTCAGGTTGACAGAGTAGTCATTCTGGAGATCAAGCTTTGCTGAAAGTGTGTCAGCCAGGCTGACCTTGGCATTGCCCTTGTTCTGGAAATCGAGCACAACTTCATAAGCTCTAACCAGAGCATGGATGGAGTTGGACAGGGTTCCACTGAGAGCACCAGCAAGCTCGGTGTCGTGATTGGCCTTGATTTCCACTTTCATGTCACCCAAGTGAGCCTTCCCAGAGGCGGTCAGCAGGCTGTTCTTGATGATTGGAGACTCAGCTTCAACACGGGCATCAAAGGTGAGGTAACTGAGGACAACAGCATCAGCATTTAACACCTGCTTCATCTTGAGAGTGGCACTGTTGATGTCACCAGTGTATGTCAACTTGGCAGTGTTAAAGTCCATGGTGAAGTGAAGGTCACTCTTGAGTGTTCCCTCATCAGAGTAGTCTGGGAGAGCAAACTTGGCAGTTCCCTCATGTCCAAGGGTAAGAGTGAGGGTCTGACCTTCCAGATGAGCAGCTGCCTTCTGAGCCAGAGCGGTTTCGCTGGTGAAGGAGATCAGAGCGATGTTGATCTGCTGGTTGTAGGTGGTATCAAGAGACACAGACAGACCATCAATGAGCACATTGTTGACCAGCTCAGCTGTGAGGAGAGAAGTGGTTGCCTTCACAGTGGTCTTGGCAGAGGCCTGGGATGGGACGGTCACTGTTGCCTCATGGTCCACAGCAAGAATAGAAGATGTGAACTTCAGGTTTTCTGCAACAACGATGTTGGTCATCTCAGGGAACTTCACACTAGCACTGGAGTCCAGGTTGTAGTCCAGTCCTTCAAAAACAGTTGATGATCCTTCGGCGGTCAAGGAGGCTGTGTACTGGGGAGTTGTCTCGCTCTCTGGAGCATTTTGGAGTTCAGCAGCAGATCGAAGGGTGTAGATGGGAGTGTTCACTTTGATTTCACCATAGAGCTTTCCAAAAGCTGGCACTATCAGCTCAGTGGGAATGTGAGGGAGCTTGATCTCAGGGATCTGCAGAGGGATGTCAAGGAGATGCTCAGCACTGACCTTGGGGATGGCCGGGAGAGAGATCTCTGGAAGGGTAATCTCTGGCAGTGAAATAGCAGACAGCTCAGGCAGATAATTCATGGTGAGCTCTCCAAAGAAGGCATCCACATTCACAAAGGTAATTTCAAAGTTTACAATGAAGTCAATGAGCTGCATAACCTTCTGCTTGACATCATCATAAGTAATGGTCATGGCTGGCACAGTATGGAAGCCCAGAATGGTGAACTCGGGCAGGTCAATCTGTGTTGGGAGGCTGTCCTGAAGGTGGGCCAGGCTGATCTTGAAGGAAGGCAGAACCAGGTTGGTGAGTGGGACTGTGAATGATGGGAATTCAAACTCAGCTGTCTTCAGTCCAGTCACAACTCCCTCAATGACCTGCTTAAGTTGGCCAACAATTGCTTGATCAGCAACAAATTTCTGGACTGCATCAACAACTCCACTGAAGGTTTCACTGACAATGTCCATAACCTTGGTGTACAGGTTGCTGACTACTTCCAGGTAATGCTGGATTTCACCTCTGAGGTCAACCTCTGGAAGTTTGGCCACCAGAGCTCTGATGTCATTCAGAGCCACACTGTCAATGATGTCTTTCAGAGTTTTGACTAAATCAGCTACCTTGACGCTCCTCAGTTCTTCCAAGAGGCCACTCAGTGTGGACAGAGCATAGTTGACAAATTCTCTGGTTGCCTCAACCTTCTGTGGAATCTCAAGAGAAGCAATGAGTGTGTTCAGCTCACCAGTGTAAGCAGCAATTTTCTCATTGACATCATCTACAAAGGCATTGTAGTCAAATGATTTAACTCTATGCACAAAAGCATCAATGTATTCGTTCAAATGCTCAATAGCCTGCTTGATCTCTGTGGCCTTCAGGTAGTTGATGGCATCTTCCAGTGCGACAGGGATGTGAATGGTCTTCAGAGTGTTAACAACGACCTGTACAGTCTCGTCAATCTTGAATTTCTGGATGAGCTCAACAACCTTCTCCAGGATTGCTTCAATTCTTTTGTCAAGTTCGTATTTAACAAGTACTGCTCTCACATTGCCATAGACTGCATTCAGCTTGCCAATGATGTCCAATTCTGTGACAAGAGATTTGACTGTGTCTACAATCTTGTTCAGTTGCTCTGTTGGAATGTGTGCTACCAGCTGACTGGTCAGACCTTCGATGTCAACGGAGGAAATCAAGTTCTTCAGATCCTCAACAAACTGAGCCAAGCTGAAGCTTGAAATCATTTGTTTCAGTTCACCAACTCTTTCCTCAAGCTTGGCTTTGATGGCATACTGGGCATCCAGGTCATGCAAGAGAGCGATGCTGCTGTCCTTCAGTTTCATGAGATCAATCTGCTTAATCAGATCTTCAACAGCTTCAATGACTGCAACAAGCATGGCATTGATGTCATATTCTTCACTAAGTGCGTTGAGTTCCTCAGTCAGTCTCTTGACAACAGTCTCAGACAGAGTTCCACTTGCAATCAGCTCTTTGATCGTTTTGACGGTTTCATTGACAGTAGCAGCCAGATCAGTCAGGAGCTTCTCAAGAGCAGACTTCAGGTTCATCAGGGAGGCCTCCAAGTCTTCAACAGTGATGGCATACTCTCGGGTAAGGGATAGCAGGTTCTCTTTGAGAGTGATTGCTCTTCCTTCCATATTCAGTGTCTTCACAAAGTCGCTGATGTAGTCGGGGATACTCTCCAACTTGTGAACAAGGTCCTCCCTGACGATGATAGCTTGCAGGGCCTCTGCAACACTCACAATGGTGATTTTCACACTTTCAAGGAGAGCAGGCATACTCTCAATGAGAGGCAGGTGAATGGTGTGGCTGGAAGTGCTCTTGTCATACTTCAGGAACCCAGAGACAGCAAACTCTTGGTTCTCGCTGTCAGCTGTGTTGAGCAGACTGGTCAGGATGGTTCCTGTCACTTCCAGTCCAAGCCCCTCAGGAGTGTTGTAAACATTGACCTCCTCGTTGATGGCATGGTTGTTGAATTTGGACTTCAGTGTCACATGAGCCTTCTGGTGAGAGGGAGTCAGGAGAGTTTCAATCTTGTTGTCAAGCCCAGTCTCAATGGAAACGCCATTGTCAAGGTTTTGGGAGGTTGAGATTCTGCATTCATGAGAGTGTGCGAATGCCAGTGGCTCTGCCTTCAGGAGGAACTTGGTGTACACTTGAGCACTCTGCTTCCCATACAGGGTCAGGTCAGCATCAGCATTGGCAATAGAATCAATGTTGAAGCTGAAGGGAACAGCTGTTGCACGGGTGGTGGTGTCAAAGCGGAGAAGCTGGGAGTTGAAGCGGGCATCATTGTTAATTCTAACAGTAAGTCCAGCAACCTCAACTTCGGTGTTCTGGCTGAGGTGAGAGCCCAGAAGCTTACCAGCTGTGCTACACTTGGCATTGGCCATCAGGTCAGCGTACTTGATTTCAAAAGTGTGCTTGAGCTCCTCTTCTCCATAGGCTACCTTCAGGCTTCCAGTCACATCAGCCTTGTAGGGCTCTACCTTAACCTCATGGTGATTCACCAAGTTGGCATGCAGAACCTTCAGGTCATTGTTGCTGTTCAAAGATGCAGTGTAGTCATGCACATCCAGGACAATGGAATGGGTGAAGGAGGTTCCCTCGCTAACAACTGCTTCAGCATTGTTGTTGAAAGCAATAGAAGAGCATGTTCCAGACAGAGTCATGGCATGAGCAATCTTCATGTCAGCAAATTCACCTTTGGTGTCAGTGTTGAAGGCACCCTTAGATGCATCCAGGGAACCGCTGAATGTGTTCTCCAGCTTCAGAGGGCTCTGCAGGGATGTGGCTCCATTGGTTACCAGACCATCCTTGTTCAGTGTCAAGGATGCTTTGTGAGTTGCCGTGTTCTCGGCAAGCTTGACATCAGCATCACTGTTCACAGCCAGTCCATTGACATCCAGGGTAGCAGACACAAGGGAATGGATGCGGTCTTCTGCATGGTCAGCACTTGTTTCCACCTTGATGTTAACAGCTCCAGCACCAGCAGAGGCTTCAGCCACATTCTGAATCTTCAGGCCGAGGGCTTCTGCCTTGGTATCGGACTTCACAGCAAGTGTGGAATCTTTGAAGGTGACCTCAGCAAGATGCACCAGGGTATCATCAAGTGCTGCAGTGTTGGATGTGGCAGTCAGCTCACCATTAGCAAAGGCAGCAGCAAATGTGTTCTGGGCTTTGACAAGGGTGGAATCAATCTTAACAGAAGAGTCAATCTTGGCCTCTGGCTTGAATGGGAAAACTTCGACTGTCTGGGAGATGGTGGTAGCACCATAAACTGGGCCAGCCTTAAGGGATGCCTCTAGTTTTCCATTTCCAAAGATCCCCTCCGTGTTCATATTAGCATCACCCTCATACTCCAGAGACACAAGTACGCCAAGAGGACTAGTTGCCTCAATCTTGCTGTTGGACTTCAAGTTGAAGTTGTCAGCAATAGTTGCAACCTCCACAACACTAATGCTGGCATCAATGAGCTTGTGGTTCACATGTGTCTTCACTTCAGCCTTCAGGGAATCACCAGGTGTACCAGCAAGCAGTGCAGATGCTAGTTAAAATAAATGTATAAAGCAACATTATTTAAAATGTAAAAGGAATGTTATTCACAATGTTACTTCAGAATGGCATGCCAGTGTTAACAAAAATGTAAATAGATTCATATTTTAACTCGGTAATAATTCTGCTGAGTGTAAGAGTTGAAACATTATACATTCTTGATTAATCAAGTCTTTATTTACCTTCAGTCTTGAAACAGAAGAGATCAACAGGGCAGCTACCAGTGAGCTCCACCTTAGCTGAATAGCTGGGGTGGTCAACTGGATCTCTACCAGCAGAGACGTCGGCCTCCAGGTTGTAGAAGTTGCTGTGCACCTTGGCGGAGACTTCAGCCTTTCCGAAGACAGGCACAGACACAGACACCTGCTCTGGAACAAACACCTCAGGGAGGGGAATGTCAATGGAGGCTACCTCCAGGCCCAGCTGGGGCACAGTCAGGTGAGGAGTGGTGAGGGCAGCAGGGAAGTTCAGGTCTCCAGAGGATTTCCCTCCAAGTGGCAGAGGAATGGCGATGGTGTAGGAATGCGTGCCAAAGTGGTATTTGGCATCAGCCTCACTGCAAATTAAGACAAATTATAAAGTTAAACATCAATAATGTTAAACATCAACAAGTTTTAGTTATATCATTACATATTTATCAGTTCTTTTTCCCATCAATTCAAAATGTGAGACTTGTAACTTAACTATTTGTATTTGAACTTGTATCTTCAACTTGTAATTAACTTATTATTCATACCTTACAGCTCCCTTATAGATTCAAATAAAAAGTGAATGTAAGATGAGAAACTGATAGGTAGCTCATCATTCACTTAGATGTAGCTACATCTAAGATTACTTACGCATTCAGGTACAGTCTCTCGGGTAGAGAAAGCTCAGGAAGAGAAGGAAGCCTCACGTTCTGCACATAAGGAATCTCAGCCTCCAGCTTCTCCAGGTAGGCATTGGTAGTCTGACCAAAGCAAATTGGACCATTTCAGTCAAAATAGCTATTGTGTTACAAATCTCAGTCTCTGACTTCTTCATATTATTTTGAGAGTATTGTGACAGTGATTTAGCCATGATTCTTTTCATACCTCAACAGATTTAGCAAGGACATCACGGACGTTCATGCCAGTCTGACCAATCTGGCTGTCAAGAAGACCGTTGACAGAGGCCTTGACGGCATCAACATTGGGGATGATGTTCTGGATCTCGGAGCTCACATCAGACTTAATCTCAGCTTCCAGTTTTTCAGCATCTGCAGCATCAGGTTAAACATGGCATATGATATGTTAATGTTGTGTCATGATTTATAAAAAATTGTCTTGAGAAAGCAGGAGAGAAACCGGATATTCATGAAAGCCACTCACCGTATTTCAGAGTGATCTTCTGGACAGAGGAAGTCTCTGGCAGTTTAACATCAGTTTCAAGTTCCAGGGTCAGACCCTCAGTACGGTGAATGTGTGCAGAGACTTTGGCATCAGCCTTCAGTGCAGGCACGAGGAGCTGAAGGTCCAGAGTGGCATCCTTCATTGCCTCAATTCTTTTAGAAAAAAAAACCATAATGATTAGGACCTGTCATAGCATGATCTTATAAAACAATGTTCTCATATTTCACATCTTCAGCTAAGATATCATTTGACATACTTGGCCAGGGCAACCAGAGAGGCCTGAGGAATGTTCTTGTTGACAAGGTCAATCTGGACAGAGTGTGTGGCCTTGCCCTTGGTGTCGGGGTTGACAGAGCCGAGCCTGAGCCCAACCTCCAGGTCATAATCAGGGATCTGGAGATCAGCTTCAACGTTGTACTTCTGCCTGTTGAACTTCACAGTCGCTGTGGCCTCAGAAGCTGCTTCTCCTGTGGTAGTAGGAGAAAGAACAGTTCAGGCACAGAGGAAATTTGCATATATGCCAATACTCTCATTAAAACAGTTTCTGATCTGTTATTTGATAACTGTTCAGTAATATACTACACAGATATTTTAGTTGAATGTATCTGTAAGTTGAATGTATATTTACCTTCAGCCTTCAGAGTCAAAGTCACTTTGTCGGTCTTGTCCTCATAGGAATGGTCAATGTTGGCAGTGTATTCTGAGACCTCACCAGTAGGATGCAGCTCGATGGCAAGCCTGTAGAAAAAAGCGAATGGATTTTTCAGTATTACCACAGCATCTCTGACAGAGATAACTGGCATACAAACTACTTTAAACTGCTATTTGTTCTTGATTTTCTTACTTGCTGTCCCCAGTGAAGGGGAAGTAGGGAGCCTCATCAGTCTGCATAGCATCAGAGTACTGCAGAGCTGTGCAGTACTTCATGCCAGCAAAGACAGGTGTGCATTCTGTCACATCAACTCTCTCTCCTGTGGCTGGGATGGTCTTGGTCTCAGCACCATGCACAGAGATCAGGGAGTTGCTGATGTAAGGGAGGAGAAGTATAAAAATTAACTGTGTGTATAGATTCCCTTTTTGAATTATTTTTTCTCAGTTCCTCAAAGGCATGATGCAAATATTCAAACATACGTGAAGCTGACGAGCTTGGTAGGGCTCTGAGGGGCAGGGATGGTCAACTTGATGTTGTTGTGGGACACGGAGACCTTGGCTTTCAGGCCACTCTCGTGGTAAATGTTGGTGTGCATCTCCAGACCAGACTGAACAAAGTCAGGGAAGTGGGCTCCAACCTCAGTAACAAACTCAATACCAGCAGATGGCATGAATGCGACTTCACTCTGGGGATGAAGGGAAAAGGAATAGGGAATTTTAAGGCTGTTGTTGTACCATTTAACTCAACTATGTCATAATGTGGGTTTATCATTCTTACCATATCAGCAGCAATGTTCACTCCTCCCTTGACTCCAGGGGTGAAGGTACCAGACAGGGCAACCCTCAGAGGAACACCAGCGCCGGTTGGCAGGTAGAACTCATTGTCCATGAAGATGTAGTGGGCAAACAGCTCACTGTCGGCACTGGTCAGCAGTCCCTTGATGAACTATTAAGCATTGATATAAATAAATGAGCAATCAAAGATTGTTGGTTGATAGTTGTAAATCTTTCCAATCTTCTATGAGATAGTGAAACAGCGATCTATGTGAAAAGTTAATGTGTTTTTGGCACTGGACTCACATCAGTAGGGAACATTTTCAGGAGGTTGTCAATCATAAGTGCAGCAGAGTAGGCCATCTCCTCCATGTCTTTGGTCTTCAGGTAGCCAAGTTCCATTCCCAGCATTTTCAGGTAGACCATGGCCTCAGGGGCATCCTGAGACTTCAGGTCTCTGAACAGTTTGTTGACGTTGCGGCCAAGCTCTCTTAGAAGGTTCTGGGAAGACTAAAGATATAGAGAGAACCCAGGTGATTTTTCATTTTCAAGGTAGACCAGTCTATTTGTGATTTAAACAATGAGATCTAATTGTTCAGTACCTGTCTCTTCTTTCTGTCATTCCTCAGGGAAGGAAGCATGTTCTTCAGAGTCTGACTGAAATGGCCAGGCATCCTGTCAGCAGCAAAGTACATGGTCTTCATCACAGTGTCGGGGAAGAACCCATTGGCACCAAACAGGGCCTCAACAGTTGGCTCGAGTCCCTTGCCCTCCATGCCAATCTGAAAGCACAATACATGATTAGTTGGAGCGAACAATCATTAAATACTCAAGACTCAATACTCAATACTAAAGGCACAGTTTCAGACAAAATAAGGTAATTTTCAGTCATACCTCAAACATGTCCACATCATAGCCAAAGGCATTCAGGGTCATATCTAGCATGACTTCCTTAGGCAGGTAGCTAGCGCCCTCGAAGATCATGTTTCCCTCCAGGGATCCGGCTTTGTAGTTGCGGGAGAACTTGGTTGGGTCCATGACAGTTCCAACCTCATTGCCCTGCAGGGCATCAAGGATCTTCTGTCTCAGCCTGTGCAAGGAAAACATATGGTTAGCTTATGATTAATAGTTTGCTTCTGATGTGAATACATGAAATGTTAGCCAGAACAAAATAGGCTGTGGTCCAACATACTCTTGGGTCTCGGGTGCAGTGGAGCTCAGGATGTTGGTGACATGAGAGATCACAAAGCTCTTGGCCTGTTGGTTCTCCTCAATTGGCAGGGCAGCAGCCAGCTGAGACAGTTCAGAGGGCTGAGGGTCCTTCATCAGCACCAGGTAGGCAGCAACACGTTTCTGCAGTGGGGCAGCACCGTCCAGAAGGACCTGCATGAGCACCTGTCTACCCTGTAAAGCACATATCAGATGTAGCTCAGTTAGTTTGGTTCCAAAAGCAAGACTTTCACTGAGTAGTAAAACACAAGAAGACTCTGGGTTACCTCCTCAGGCAGAGTGGTCTGTCTGTAGGCCTGGATGGCAGCAAGCTGAACCTCGGGAGTAGCAGCAGGCTCGTTGACACAGTGGATCACAGCAGATTTCAGAGCAGGGCTGGCAGCCCCCATAGCAGCAGCCATGTTACCAATAACCTGAGAGACAAAGCAAAACATAATCACAACACTTACCAAAACTATCTACAGCATGTATAGAGTAAATAATGATAACACTGGCTACATATTACTGCAACACACCTTCAGGGACATGAAAATGTGCTCCTGGTCACCAGTGCAGTCTCCAATCTGCTCCAGGGCAAAGTTGGCAACAGCCTCAATCTCGGGAGTGACCTTGCCCTCAGCCTTGTACAGTCTGTGGATGGACAGAGTGTATATTCATCATATCTCAATCTTTAAATCACAATTAATCCTGTTAGGGGAACCTTGGACATTGTCTTACCTCTTGACAGCATTACTGGCACCATAGAAAATGGGCTTGCTCTGCTTGAACTTGGCCATCTCCAGCATGTCGTGGACGAGCTGGCGAGAAGGGTTGGGTAGCAGACCCATGGCGTAGACGGTGGCATCAATCTCCATAGAAGAGCTGTCGAAGGTCCTGAGGATCTGCATGATGGCACTGCTGCACTCGGGAGTGCCGCACTGGAACAGAGCCTGGTAGGTCAGGGAGCGAGAGATTTCCAGGGCCTCGGGCACGCCAGCAGCCAGGGTCTCTGCAGACATCTTGCGGATCATGCTCACAATCTTGCGGGCCAGGTGGGCTCTCTTGTGTCCATTCTCGGTCTTGGACAGGCCAGCCAGTTCAGTTAGGAGAGCGAGAGCAGCATCTTTGTCCTGGATTGGGCTCTTGTCCACACTCGCGTGTGGGTGCAGGGTCTGCTCATTGGCCAGAACTACAAATCACACAGAAAGACTGTAGTCACAAATTCTGTCTAGTGTTTTGTAAATTAGTAATACCTTTAGAACAAGTTGAAAATGACAGATTTAAGGGGTGTATTTGTTAATGAAATCTTACTGGGGTCAAAGACTCTATCGTTGTACTCAGAGACTGCCAGAAGGGTGGCCTTCTGTTTGCTGACGTTGGTAACTCCATTTTTACCCCTGTGGAAATGATAACAGTTAAATCACAGTCTAAAACAGGAGAGCTGTCTTGAAATGATTGACTCATCTATTCACTAGCTGACTCTCGGACGTACTTGTGGGAGAAAGGCACCAGGATGTGGTTCTCAGTGCATTCACCAGCGACTGGGTGGTGCTCTGCGTTGTCAAACTGGTAGTTGCAGGTCTGGGTGCTCCTGATCAGCTGGGCAAGAGGGTAGTGCTATACGGAGAAGAGAGAAGGCTCTTGTAAGACATTGCTTTATTATATTCATGTGCTTTATGTATTTATTATATACTATGATTATTTATTTAACCTTTTAACATGTAAACACTTGTTTTACAGTTTCAGTGTGGAAAGATACATAGAGAGCTTATTTGATACATTTCAATATAACATGCTTTTGTTTATAGTAAAGACTGTTGTATTGTGTACAAATGTAAGCAAGGTACCCAGTAACAATGTGTTTTGTTCCATATGGAATGTATTTTGTTTATTTGTTTGTCTAAAAGGTTGTCATAGTGCCTTACCATGCCAGTGATGAGGGCCAGGGGGCTGGTGTGGTCGCTGACTGGCCTGAATTGGTCGCACCTGGACAGGTCTCTTGTGAGGGTCACGTCCGTGGCAATGTCTTCTCTGGCATTCACAGTGTAGTCAGTCTTGCACAATCCATAGATGGTGGGCTGAAGGATGAACAATAAGTGAATTTTGCCATCAGGGACCCCTTACAGTACAGACAATGTATGGTTCTGTGTTGATTCTATTTTTCGAGGTTGATAGTTGTAGTTCTTTTTAAATGCTGAAATGTTATTGTGGTTATGTATTTCTAGAGTTACAATAACAGTGTAAGGATTTAAGTGTTAATCACTGTTATTGTTTTATCTCAATACCATTCTCTTGTTCTTCTCCTCATCCAGAACAGGCACAGCAAAGCCAGAGATCATTCCCCTCTTGATGTTGAGGATGTTGACAGGCTCATCGTCTTCAGGGAACAGCTTGACGATGTTGTCCCCTTCAACAGTGACCTTGAGAGAGTTCCTGGGTAGAAGATGTTAACAGCCATGTTAATTATTTGCTTTTTATTGCACAAAGTGTATTTATGTACTCATGTTAGTCAGCCTGCATCAGGTTAAAGGCTGAGTTTTAATTTGCACTGATGGGTTATTTAACAAATTAAGGGTAAACACATTTTTGGAGCAGAAGAGATGTACTTGTAAAATAAATTGAAGAGAAATGCTTACTTCTCCATGGCAGCCTTGAAGGCATCAGCAGTGGCTGCTGGGGCAAAGACTGGGTGGCCAGCTTCATCAAATTCAGTGACCTCACTGAGCGTGCACTCAGTGGTACGAACGATGTAGTGGCAGGGGCCAGGAACCTCAATCTCAACCTGTAAGACATGGGAAAGGTGAAAATTACGTTTTCTCAACCTGTGGGCCAAAGAGGCAAAAGCTACTGATTTGTTTCCCTTTTCATTTGTCTACCATACATATTTTTTAAAGGCATGAATCTATAGGCAAAGTAATACAAAGCAAGTTCATTTAAAAATAAATTCAAAGCAATATATATATATATATATATACATAAAATACAGGGTGTGTATAGTATATATATTTATATATACACACTACAAATAATGAGTCATACCTTGCAGCTTCCTTTGGGGCCGTTGACAGCTCCGTTGAGGAAGTTGAGGGATTCGGCTTCATACAGATATTCATATTTGTGGAAGGGCTTGTATCTCTCGGCCACTAGGGGGAAAAGAGAGCACTTAGATGCTGTGTGTGCCAATCCTATGTGCTTGTATGATCAAGTAGTTGGCTAGCACTAGAAATATGAACTTTCTTTTGGTTGCCATTCACTTTCTTTTTAGCCTTTAATAGCAATTTAACAGTAATATGTTGTAGATATATTTTGTAGATGTATTTTCATTATAATGAACAGGACTTTAAGAAACTTACTGTGGCATGGTGCATCGTCAGCATCTTAAAGATGACAAAACAAAACATAATTCATTACACTTTTATCATTTTTGTTCAGTGACAAACTGGACAAAATGGAAATGTTAAAATAGTACAGATATCACGGATACTAAACTAAATAATACAGATTGTAGACCCCTGACAAGAGGAAAGGGAGATAAAGGCACATAAATGAAGAAAACTAGCATTCCTTTATTAGCAGCCGTATTTGAAAAACTATATTTGTGATGTGTGATTTCTCTGAAAATCCATATATAAATGCATGGTAAAAAAACAATTCTAGTTTAAATACTTTTTAAAACAAATGAAAACATAATTTAAAAAAAATAAATATTTTGAGAAACATAGAATCCTAGAATCCAACAGACTTCCAAATCTCCCTCTTTAATTTAATTAAAAATTATGTGTTCATTTTGCCTCAGAAGTTAACTAAAAACCATGGAACCAATGCAGGAGTATGTCCTGCCTAGGCAGAATGCCTGAGTCCAGTGCTAGAGTGTACAGATGAGCTACTTACGGGCCAATGCGACGGAGCCGAGGATCAGCATGAGGTAGAGCTTAGTTTCCCCCATTATGGGTTCGAGGTAGCTCTTTCCTTTGGGTAGGCGAGTACTCAGTCGAGACTGATTCACCTCCTCCAGAGCTGCTCTTTTATACCCCCAGGACAGCCAGGTGGGGGTGGGGTGGGGGGCTGGAACTGCAGAAATAACTGCTTTTGCTCCAAAGTCCATCTGATCTGCTCGTGTGGCAGGACAAAGGCAACTTGGTAAATTTCATAAGGGTTCAGAGTTTTCCCTCCCACTGATAACCAGATAGCAGACACTGTACTCTTGGGGGGATTAAGTGGTTTTCACTCTTAGCCCACTGAAGATTACAGAGACATTCTGCTCTGGAAGGTTCTTGTAAAGAAGAACAGGCTCAATTAAGACACTGCCTCACTCAGTTGGATTTCTCACTGATATCAGACAATACCTCATGAAGGGTAAAGGGTTATTCATTCTCTCCCAGGCAGTGTATGCAAACTGGGAAAACTGAAAACTGGGGAAAAAACATGAAAACAAAATAAAAAACCCAAAATACACAATAAAGGCCTGCTTTCATCCTGTGACATTACCATAGATTGCCGTGGTTACAAGCAAGATGATGACTGCTATAAAATCCCATTTCAAACCAGTTATTTCATGAAGGTACACCTTTTGGGCATTGTATAAACCACTGAAGCATTAGCTTGAAGTAAAGCTTGATGTCTTAACATAAAACTTGATGTCTGAACCTCTGAACTAAAATTGTGTTCAGAGTTTTCCAGGATACGTAGAGTTTCTTGCTCTCGTGCCATCACAGTAAATAAGTATTACTGGAGGTTTGCTAATTCAGAGTATTAACTTATTTTATCAAATCCCTGTTCTAATACATATCTCAGTCATTTTGGGCTTAACATTTTCAAGTTACAAAACTCAGAACAGGATCAAGATGTAAGACTTTGGGCCTGTTTTCAATACCTCTATCTACTGGTCAAATGTAGCACATTTAAACATTTTTGCTTCATATATATTCTTTCTTTATATTCTTTCCTACATGTGTCATATCAACATGCATGAAAGTGTCATTTTAATTCAAACCGATGTGGTGTTAACTGATAAGGTTATTGATTGGTTAAAGATATCTGCAAGTGAGACAACAGACTGTTATTTACATTGTCCATGCATGTGTATCTACAGTAGGTGTGATTCATTTATTTTTGATCAAAGCACAAGAATGGCATGTAGGTGTTTTTGATCATGTGGAGGTCCTCTAAGAAGTGTGTGTCCTTATTTGCTATGAAGAAACACTACGTATACGTTTGATCATTAAGAACTGAAAGCATACCCAAATGATTTCTTTATTTGAAATACACGACTTTCAGATTTCATCCAGGCAAATTAAATTGAAAACAAACACACACACAAACACACACACACACACACAC
Source organism: Sprattus sprattus (assembly GCF_963457725.1). Taxonomy (NCBI): domain Eukaryota; kingdom Metazoa; phylum Chordata; class Actinopteri; order Clupeiformes; family Clupeidae; genus Sprattus; species Sprattus sprattus. The sequence goes on from NC_137914.1 coordinate 4,295,542, forward strand.
ACACACACACACACACACACACACACACACAATGCAATTGGTGACACTCAAGGTTTGTGCCTTGGACCTTACAGTGTAAATAATAATGTTAACTGTCAGTCATTCGCACTCTGCTCTCTTGCAGGCCTTCACACACACACACACACACACACACACACACACACACACACACACACACACACACACACACACACACACACACACACACACACACACACACACACACACACACACACACACACACACACACACACACACACTCTCTCTCTCTCTGCTCTCTTGCAGGCCTTCATTCGGCCTCTTTTCGTCCAGTTCTGCATAGATGCAGCAATCTGGCAGAGCTGAAAGGTTAAAAAGGGCGCAGTGCATACTCAGATAGGTAGGTTGGGACTCAGCAGAATTTGCTGATTACTGAACACAGAACTTTGCACAGAGACTTCACTAATTTGAACATCATGTCACAAATCTCTATTATCAAGTGCCCTAAAAGTTGCAATGTTTGTTCATTTACGTTGGCCCCTTTTTTATGGTTATGACACCATGTCTAGGACTGTTATTCTCTTGATACCAGCTTTACCATGTACATTTCACAGCATATCTTTAAAATAATGGATAATGAAGTTATCTGTGACAAAAAGAACAACAGTGTCAGTCAATGAATCAATCAATCAATCAATAAATGAATCAGTAGCTATATAGAAGGGTTTGTACTAATCAGTGCATTTGGAAGAGCTTTCCACATTCTGACTGATGAGACATGTGTATTGAAAAAACAAAAACATAAAAACAAGATGAAAAAAAAAAAATTGCATACAAAAACCAAGTCAGATAAACCAAGGAGGTTAAAGCACCAACAATCCTGAGTCACAAAAAATCCTGAGGGGTAAAGGCACTTTTTTTTTTAGACATCAACTCAGAACAATTAAGTTTTGTCATTTGTGTCATTTGTGCCTGTACATTTGAGCTTTAAAATAAGACAGGAGATTGATTAAAAAATGAACAAAATGCTTATTTATTAATTTAACAATGTCTGTTGACCAAAGTGACACAGTGTACAGGCACAGTATGTTTTATCTGTCTACGTGCTAAAGGTGCTTCCTAGGAAAACAAAACCTAAGATTGCCAGGGTCCCTCTCAGCAGAGGAGCTGGCACTTGCTCTTCTGCACGTTCAGCGTGTACGCATGGTATCGCGGAGGGTGGATGTGTACTTTCCCCCATGTGTTTGTTCATGTGTGTGTGTGTGTGTGTGTGTGTGGGGGGGGGGGGGGCTATGTGTGTCTGTCGTGTGTCATTGAGACCTCATTGCCCTTTGCAAATGAATCAAGTCGTGAACAGCAGCACTACTTTGTTCCTCCCCTTTGAGAGCTTAAAGTAAAAAAAAATCCTACATTGATATCTTTCACTAGCTGACATGTCAAAGCTATTGATTGTATGCCATATGCTACATCTTACAATTTCCTTCTGTACTATTATAAAGAAATAAAGAACTTTGGTGTTTTCTAGTACCTGCCTTTGTCTCTGTCGGGCTCAAAAAGGACTTGGGTCCTGTTAGTCTTGATTCCTCGTCTGTCCCTGTTCTGAACACCAGAAGCCTAAAGCTTGACAGCTTGAAGCTGAGACTGTAAAGGATTTGGCCCTCAGTCAGTGCAAGATCAGGGTCGTATATGCAGTGGCGGTTCTGCATGGAATTACGCCCCGGGCGATCCCCTCCGAGCGCCCCCCCCCCCACCCGAAAAAAAATTCTTACTTTTTCCAATTATAACAATATAAGTGAAAGAAAAAATGAAATGTATCAATTGGACAAATCCTTCAATAGAACATTTGAATAACACACTTAAGATAATTATTGCACAGTGCACACATAATTTACATTAATGTTAGCTAACCAGCCATCTGCAAGTTATGTTGGTGTCAAAAGGAAATCTATGGTCTAACCAGCTAGCTATCGACCTGTTAATTATTACAATTATACTAGTACTCTGTATGCTTTTCAATTGCACAACTCTTTCAATAGAGCATTTAAATAACACACTTTAGATAATCAATGCACACATCATGTGCATTAATGTTAGCTAACACCAGCTCTTTGCAAGTTATGTTGTGCAAGCACTCAACATGCATTATAGTAAGTTGAGTTTGCTAATAGTGGCTAATGGGATTTCGCTAACGCTTGCTAGTCTAGTGGTGTCAAAAGGAAATCTGTGGTCTAACCAGCTAGCTATCGACCAGCTAATTATTAAGATTATACTAGTACTCTGTATGCTGTTACATTATGTAGTTGTGGCAAGCGGGATTTCGCTAACACTTTAGCCTAGTGTCAGATGAATGAACATGTTCATACCCTATGGTCAAATCAGCTAGCTAACGCTAACTAGCAAACAACTCAGTTGGTGCTCAACATTAGCTGGTTGCCTTACAGTAATAGAGTATTGGTTAAGCTACACTTGATAAAATAAAACACATTTTTACCTTGTCCACTCGGGCATCCTTCAATAGCTTTATCGATAATGTAATAGACTACTCTGTTAAAGATGTATTACATTTCCCTCGGGATGAATAAAGTATCTATCTGACTATCTATCTATCTATACTCTGCTCACTATTACCTTCACCAGTTGGATAAATTGATGCAGTTAGTGGTCTCCTTCCACCAATTAACCTTGCCCTTGGTGACCACATAATCGTTCTGTATTACCTATTTTTATAAGCCATTTCACACAATTCAGAAAAACAAAAAGTATAGGGTAATTATAATGTTTATTGGGAGACCCAGAGCTGAACTGCCCGCCGCCCCCTCTCTCTTTCTCTCTTTCCCCCTTTCACCAAGGATTGCGCTGCACCTTCTTAGCGAGCAGGTGCGCCTGCAGCTGCAGGGGGCGCCAATTTGCCAATTCCTCACGCAGTGATATGATATATAGAAATAGAAAAGCGCTTCGCGGCCCAGATTATTATTACTATTTTTTTAAGTGTTCGTGCCGCCCCTCACGTGTCATGAAAAAGTGCCGCCCCGGGCGGCTGCCCGGGTCGCCCGTGCCTAAAACCGCCACTGCGTATATGTTCCGGTCAATTGCTGCTGAGAGAGTTGTATACAGTACCAAGTGCATGCTTTGAAATGTGTAGCACAGTCCCCCATCATGCCAACAGGGGATTCTACGCTGTAACCAAAAGCCTGGTTATTTTACGCATTGACTGGGAAGACTTAGATGTCTAGCCCATGGACTGATTATGAATTTTAGAGGGTTACACGAAGCGTTAATTCTATTTGTGTGTTTCTTCCATCTGTCGTATAGAGGGTAGCAAAAAATCCCAACAAAAGTAAGAAAAGGTACACGTTTTCAGGTTATGCTTTTGTCCGAGGATCAAAAGATACAGTCCACTTTGGTTTTAAGTCATCGGGTTCTCCATGCCCTAGTGACATAGGTTGCTTCTGTGTGCTGATGTACATGACGGTTGTGCAACCCAAACTCAAACACTGGCCAGATGTTTGTCATGTCTCGAAGCGAGATATTTGCCTGTGACTGCTGTGTCAGACGCATGCAGGGGGGGAGAGGTCTAGGCTGGTGATGTGTCAGGTACAACAGGCGCGGGGGTGAAGAGTTTGCCCTAATCTATTGCCCCCAGATAGATACACGCGTTAGGGACAGTCTGCTAGATACACGCGTTAGGGACAGTCTGCTCTTAGCGCTAGGAAACACAGAGTGCTGGAAGTCTTGCAAATACACCTAACATATTTACACATTCACATATTCTCTGAAACTTAATCTGTGGTGTTTTAGGGGGGTAGGCTCCTTTATCTGAAGGAAATAGGGTGTCTTAACAGGCCTTCTCTTAACCTGTTGGTGGACTTCCAATTGTAGATGTCAGCCTTTCAAGAACCCTTAAATCCATGTGGAAACCTTCCAGTATGTAGCCTTAATGGATATTGCATAGTATGCAAACCTTCTAGTATGTAGCTTTAATGGATACTGCATTGTATGCAAACCTTCCAGTATGCAGCCTTGATGGATACTGCATAGTATGCAAACGTTCCAGGGAATTTTGCAACACTTGAAAGCATAAGTTCAATGTTGTCACTATGTTTGCTTTGTGTAGCACTCGCATGTCATTCAGACCTTTTGCAGAGAACCGCTGACTCTAGCCTCGGAGTCTAAACGGGACCTGCCCCAGCTCTCGTCTGAGTCTAAACGGGACCTGCCCCAGATCTCGTCTGAGTCTAAACGGGACCTGCCCCAGATCTCGTCTGAGTCTAAACTGGATATGACTGACCACTACCTCATGTGCGTTTCTGCACATGATGTTCACTTTCAGCACAAGTGTGGCGCTGTCTGCATGCCTGTGGTTTAACCATGGATAGGTGCTAACCTTTCTTCTTTGACACCTCATTTAGAGGCACTTGGTGTGTGACAGCCATGTTATGGTGAGTGTGGCTGTTAAACCTAGTTGAAGCTTTTGGGATAGACCGCTAACCGTGACAAGGGCAGAAGTTAGTGGGAAAAGTGCAACTCATACAAAGCTAGTATGTTGTACTCTCTGCATTCCTCATAGTTAAATACAGTCAGACCATCCCTCTCTGTCTTGTGTCACAAAAGCGCTCTTTTAATTCCTTTGTTGTTGACGTTTTTCCGTGGAGAATATCCACAGAGATTAGTCAAAGCCGACATTGCTGAAGCTGAAATGTCAGAAGAAAAATAAATCCTTATTATAAAAAAATACTTATATATTTAATATCTTTTCAAACATCATCATTGTTACGCCCCCCTGGACCCCCACTGATCTTGCAGTGGCGGTGCACAACTCTTTGGGTGGTGCCCGAGTCTTTGCACTGTGCACAAGTCTTTGGAGGCTTGCCCTGTCAACACGCTGAGGCTGGAGCTAGACCAGAGTTAAGCATATTCATCTAGCAAACTATACCTACCTTGAAGTGTTACAATAGCCAGTATCATTTTATTCCATGTGTCCATCCAGGCAAATTTGTGGATCCAAATGTTATTAAAAAACATATATAATGTTATTTCTTTGTAATCATCCAAAATTATGTTAAGTGTATGGGTATTTTGCATACATTGAGTGGGCAACGCGCCGTATATTAAGTGGGCCGCTCTGACAGACAACTCCCGGGCCACTTTTTTCCCCCAGTCCGCCCCTGCTTTGAGGTGGCCCTTTTTTTTTTGCATTAAAAGGACGGATGAAGAGGGCCCCTGGCTATGTTCGCCTTAGGCCCCCAAATGACTAGGTCCGCCACTGTGCATTCCTCATAGTTAAATACAGTCACACCACCCCATTTTTTCCTTCCTGTCCAGGCTTTTGTGTCACAAAAGCGCTCTTTGAATATCTTTGTTGTTGACAAATCATTTTATTTTCTTTGACGTTTTCCGTGGAGAATATCCACAGAGATTCTTCAAAGCCGACATTGCTGAAGCTGAATTGTCAGAAGAAAAAAAATCCTTATTATAAAAAATCCTTAATATATATATATTAATATATATATATTAATTATATACTGTATATATAATATATTATATACTGTATATATAATATCTTTCCAAATATCATCATTGTTACGCCCCCCTGGACTGCCCACTGATCTTGCAGTGGCGGTTCACAAGTCTTTGGGCGGTGCATGAGTCTTTGGGTGGTGCACGAGTCTTTGCACGGTGCACAAGTCTTTGCACTGTGCACGAGTCTTTGGAGGCTTGCCCTGTCAACACGCTTGAGGCTGGAGCTCACCATGCTTGCCTTTGTGTTTGCTTTGATATTCATCCCTAGATTGTACACTACAATTTTATTTATTTATTAAATTAAAATATTATTATTATTTTGTCCTCCTCCACTGCATGTTGCGGCTCACAAGTCATGATATAAAGGAAGCCTTGCCCGGGATCTTTTGTGGATCTTTGTGGGCACAAGTGGCTACGTCAGATGTTGGTGTGTGTGTGTCTGTGTGTTCTCTCTCTCTCTTGCGCGCGCGCGCGCTCTCTTTATCTCTCTCTCTCTCTCTCTCTCTCTCTCTCTCTCTCGCGCGCGCGCGCTCTCTTTCTCTCTCTCTCTCTCTCTCTCTCTCTCTCTCGCGCGCTCTCTTTCTCTCTCTCTCTCTCTCTCTCTCTCTCTCTCTTGCTCTCTTTCTCTCCCTCACTTTGAAAGAGGGTAATAAAAGTCACTTGACTGATTGCTGGTTACGACTGTTCAACTTTCTGCTCTTTACTTTTCGGACCACTCATCAATGATGGATGATGCTAAACTGATTGTGTATTAATGGCAATTATCAAAAGCAAACTCAATGAAGAAAGATAGGGCATGGCAGTAAAAGTGCTGTAGGAGAATCGGCGTGGGTGTGAATAAACACACGTTCAGTTCAGTTCAGTTCAGTTCAGTTTATTTGTTGAAGAGGGACAGTGACATTAATAAACATTAAAATGTAAATGTACCCAATTGTAGCCAAAAGGCTAGTTTCCATTGGCAGTCCCCCTGCCAGAGTGTTAATGGCTAAACAACTTTAAATAGGCATTACAGTAACATGTATATCAAACATAACAGAGTGATAGTGGCTTAACAACTTAAAAAAGGCATTAACCTATATATCAAACATAACATTGACAAAATAAAATAATATAAAATAAACCCAGACGCATTGGGCACTGGGCTAAGAGCAAGCCTCTGATCATCTGAACCCGGCCTGTGGTCCTGCAGTGGGCCACACTAATAATAATAATATAATAATTAATTTTATTTTTAAAGCACTTTTCATTCAAAGGAATCTCAGAGTGCCTACATATTAGAAAATATCTATAATAATACAATAAAATTAAAAACAAATTTAAATATTAACATAAGCATAACAGAAAAGATTCAACACAAGGCTAGAAATGCCTTCCTGAATAAAAAAGTCTTAAGCTGAACCGCTGTTGGGGACCAAGGCCAGGGATCAGCAGAGGGGGCTGGTGTGGGTACCCTTTGTCATCAAGCAGGTGGCCATCAAACATCAAATAATATAGTGGATGTATTTTGAGGGTGTTGAACAAGGAAGACAAGGGAATGATGGCTTTATTTGTACAAAGCTTTACTTACCATGTGAGTGTGTATGTGTGTGTGTGTGCGTGTGTGCGTGTGTGTGCGTGTGTGTGCGTGTGTGTGTGTGTGCGTGTGTGTGTGTGTGTGTGTGTGTGTGTGCGTGTGTGTGTGTGTGTGTGCGTGTGTGTGCGTGTGTGTGTGTGCGTGTGTGTGTGTGCGTGTGTGTGTGTGTGTGTGTGTGTGTGTGTGTGTGTGTGTGTGTGTGTGTGTGTGCGTGTGTGCGTGTGTGTGTGTGTGTGTGTGTGTGTGCGTGTGTGCGTGTGTGTGTGTGTGTGTGCGTGTGTGTGTGTGTGCGTGTGTGTGTGAGAGCACGCTCAACTCTGTTGTATTCGTGAGTGCCAATCCATTAGTTACAGTATATTGACATGTATAGTCTTTGTTATTGTGTAGTCAGGTACACTGACTACACAATAACAAAGACTATACAATGCAATGGAAATACTTCCTATTCACACAGTCTTCTTGATGAACTGACATTTCTCACAAATTTAGCCCTTAAGAACATGGGCATTATTTTTTAAATTTTTCTTAACTGCTTTCAGGAATGAGGTCCAATGATTACAGTAATACAGTCATCCAGTACAGTCTGTCCATTAGGACTAGTCCCACCACCAGATGTCGCTGTGGAGCAGTACACGACATCAATAATTTCAACGAAGATGTTGCCCCCACAGCTAAGTAGGGGATAGGGGTAGGGTTAGACAGGACTGACAGGATCCCGACTGTAGGAGCCATTTTGGTATTCATTTTATGTTATTTTAATGTTTCTATTTTTGCGAGGATTTGTGCCCTCTACAGGTGAAAAGGAGGATAAATAGGAGCGTGACCCGGTGGTAGACGCGGCTGATTGGGAGCACAAAGCTTTTTGACCTTGGGCTGTGGTATCTGGCAACGGTGATGGCGAGGATAGGCCTCGTGGCTCTGTGTTTAAACTTTATTTATTTATTTGCAAAACAAGTTGTACCATCATTTTGTTAATAAAGCAAACAGCTTTAAACGGACCTCGCTGGATTACCTTTCTTTCAAGCGTCAACAATACCCCCTGATCAACGCCACCAAACAAGTGACAAACAAAGGGACAAACTTAGGATAATGGTCACTATACCGACGAACAGCAACCTGAAGGGATTTACTACGTATGCCCATATGGCACCTCGTTGCCATTTATAGGGACTGGGCCGACTGACAGAGTGCCACCTAATAACTAGTCCAGGCAAAGTAACTCATTTTGGAGCCAAAAATAGAATTCGTTGTAAAATAATTTTTTTCAGCATAGATCATTTCTATGAGGTGTCCAAGAACAACATACTGAAAGTCCTAAGAAATCCTAGTTGAGGAAATATGTTTAATTCTCATCAATCCGAGATACTCCCCAAATGTTTTATTATTTTTCCTTAACTCCTATCAAAATGAAACTTTACACAATAAAAGCACAATATTTTTTTTTGTATTACAAGTTTCTTTTGAAATTAATTTGAAAACAATCTTCATCCAATCATCATACTGCTAATGGGTGCTGTAAATGCTGCTTTTAGACTGGCCTCTAACCTGAAAACTTGCTGGCTTGGTTGTACCATGTATTTGTTATACATATGAATATTTTAGAATTATTCTGTCGTAAAACGCTAATTTGCCTGGACTATACGTGCAAATTAGATGGACAGGGAGAAGTAAATAGACGGTGCAGTGGCGTCAACTTTAATCCATCCTGCTACACTTTTTCTATAGTCTTGGAACCTGATTACACCTTTTTCTGTACCAAACCTCGAAGTTTCTACCTTAAATTTGCCCATAATTTATCAAACCGTGTGCACACAAATATAAATACTAGTAGGTGACACACTTTTGCCTTGTATTATCTTTTAGAATTATTTGCTAACATCTTATTGTGAGGAATGATGTGACAAAATTGCGTTTTTATTTTCCATTTTAGACTTGGATTTTTTTTTGCAATCTATTTTATTGAATTCCAAGACACTGTTAAGTTTTACAGTATTTAAAAAAAGTGCAGTCCTCTGACTCCCCAATGATCAAAAGTATAATTTTGTTTGAAATATTGCTGTGAATTGTACTGCCCTTTGAGTCCATCTTGATCTTGACTGTGTTGGTTTACTATTTTACTTTGGTATGGAAATAGCTGCTTACACAGATAACAGAACGGAACAGAAAAAGGGCTGTGCCCAGACAGATCCAATACGTGTATTTGACTGGAACATAATATTGCAAAAGGAGACTTTTATTTTATTTTAAACCAACATGGCATTTCATAGTAACATAGTGCATCAATGTTGATCCATGCATTCGTTCATCTATTATGAACTTCCGTTATGCTGGTATGTGGGGAAGACACCCTCTGTTTCTATTGCAGCAGTGGTAGTGTACACAGGAGAAACAATCTTGAGAGTGTAAGCCTCCTTCTGTTTTTCATTAGTCATGTCAAGGGTCAACTTTTCATAGTAGCTGAGATCACCCAGGACACTTGGTTGAGCAAGGTCAGCTTCCATATCAACAGCCAGAGATGTCGGTGTGATATCACAAGTGGTCTTGACAGAGTGCTTTCCCTATATGTAAGGAAGCATATATGTAAGGTGCTGTGCACTCACCCTAAAAAATAAAGTGTTACCACAGTATTTATGCAATATTCTTATCATTGAAACAAAATATGTCCATAGAATATCAGGCTGACCAAGAAAGCTTTTGGTCTGTCCCCATTACTGTAAAACAGCTGAGAGGCCTTGCCAAAATGGCTGCCAACTGCAGGGTCGCCTGCAGGGATTCATCTGGGACACTAACTGTTATCTATTTGTGTATTTTCTGAGACAATCTTTTATTTTAAGAAATACAACATAAATATATCATGGATGGTAGAATTGCGTGTTCGAGGCTTTAAAATAGGAATACAATTTAGAGCAGTGGAAGAAATTGCTGATTTTCATCTACGTATATGTATGCAAAAATAAGTAGATCAAATAGGTCAAAACGAATTATCTGTGCACTGACCACAAAAAAGACGTGGCTGTGTTTATAATAAGGTTAACAAAGTCTGTTGGCTCTTTTGATCAACATATTCCACATTTCTTGTAATTTACTCTAGCTGACAGTATGCAACTACAGATTAAGATGTACATATATTATGTATTATACCCATAAACACCTTGCAAAGGAAGGGAATACATCTTTTAACATTTGATTTTTGTCTTTAATGGCACTTTAAGCCAATTTTATTTAGTTTGAAAGACCTTGCAAATTTGTTTTCCCTAGATATTTGCGCTTGTAATTCACGTTGTGCACCAACACAAATAAAGAGTAAACTGGTATTTATGATTGTGAAACACATAATCCTAACGAAATGGGAAAAAACATGCATAGTTATAGCAGTGTAAATGATCTTTATTGGTACTCTCACTCATTGGATTGGAGACATGTAGGATATGATGGGTAGATGGATTCATCAAAGCATTTTCATTTCAAAAGGTGATTGCTGAGTACAAGTTGTCATTTAAACAAAAATAATAAACAAAAAAAAAACTTTGGACGTCTTTAAATACATGCTAAAAAACCTAGGTATACATTGTTCACAGCTTACAAATGTATTATTGGTGGATGGGAAAGTCTAGCTCCAAATCCAATTTTCCATCTGACAGATGCTGAGCAACAAAATTCATAATTGCAGTCACAAAAGATCTGACCGACTCTAACGCATACTTAAGTGAGTTGTCAATGCCCTGTGCAGTCAGTAGGTTATTAACTTGCTCTGTCACATCCTTGGCAAGAGTGACAATGTTAGAATAGAGAGCATTGATGTACACAAAGACACCGTCCAGAACGTCAGAGCTCAGGCTGTCAACAAATTTCAGGGTTGTCTCGACGGCCTCACGCAGGGTGTCACCCATTTTCTGCAAGATGACATCAAAGCTCTCCAGATTCTTCACCATCTCCACCACCTTGTTTGAGACAGCCTTCACCTGGTCCAGGTTCAGGTTATCACTGATCACCTGCAGGAGCTGCTCAAGCACTGTGCCAACGTATGTTGTGATCTTGTGCATGATTTCGGGCAGAGTAGCCTTCTCCATCCCTGGCAGCTCAATCTGGGTTTCCCTCAGGAACTTGATTGCTGCATCAAGCAGGGTCTGAACGATCTTCTGGTACTGAACAACAACATTCCTGAAGAGGATGGACAGCTGGCTCATCTCCGGAGTGTAGCTCTTGACAGTGTTGTAGGCTTCATCAACTATACCTACGAACATGTCCTTCAAGCTCTCAAGATGGCTGACGATGGCATACTTCTCTGCAAAGTTGGTCAGTGATGAGGTTATGGCAGGGACTCTATCATGCAGGCCAGACAGGATCACGTTGGGTGCATCCATGTTGGCAGAAGCGTGCAGATGCATCTTCTCAGGTTCTACCTGAGTTGCTTTTAAGACCAGGATGTCCACGTCATTCTCAGGCTCTGACTATTCAAACGAAGAGAACACAGGAGTTAAGAGAGCCAACCAGATACCATGTACCACAAGAAAATCATTTTTTTCAATGAATTAATATATAGATGGGGTATTATACTCACAGCATAGCGGCAGTACAGTCTTGCATTCATCTGTGGGATTTTACCCTGAAGCTGAAATCCAAGAAAGCCAGAGGATGGGCTTGAGACTGAAGTGCTGACTCCATCCTTACGGGCAGCATAACGGAAGTTTACATCAGTGAAGGTGGGGCTTGTGATGTCCACATTCAGGGTATGGGCAGGACTTCACAAAAAGACAAACATATTGTTCTTTGAGATAGATTCCTTGGAAATTAGGTGATAAGTACTGATGATATATCCATGTGTTGATTTTGATCGCTAACTGATGTATTTGCAATATTTACCCTTCACCGTCGTGCTGAATAGCATGTTTAGCATCCATAGTCAGGTCAGTATGGGTCAGGACAGCTATGAGAGTGTGGCTCACAACTTCATTTTCTAGGGAGGCTGTGAAAGAGCCTAGTGAGGATATAAACAAGACAATGACAAAATTATTATTTGTCAGGAGTATGACAACATTATTATACTGTATAAAAGGACACAAAACCATGCTGATGCAACTAAAAAGATGCATGTACTCACCATCCAGATCGTACTCCAGGAACACAGTCGGAGACTTGGCAGTGGCCTTAAAGGTGCCTTGGTATGTGGGGAAGACACCCTCTGTTTCTACTGCAGCAGTGGTGGTGTACACAGGAGAAACAAACTTGAGAGTGTAGGCCTCCTTCTGTTTTTCGTTAGTCATGTCAAGGGTCAACTTTTCAAAGTAGCTGAGATCACCCAGGACACTTGGTTGAGCAAGGTCAGCTTCCATATCAACAGCCAGAGACGTCGGTGTGATATCACAAGTGACCTTGATAGAGTGCTTTCCCTTGGTGTTCAGGTTAGCTACATTGATTTCGTTGTTAGAGTCAATTTTCCAACTGGCATACAATCTTTCTTTAAGTTCAAAAGCCAAATCCTCATCAACATCAAACTCAATTTTAAGATCACCGTAGCTGACATGAGCTTTGTTGGTGGTCTTCTGAGTTGAGCGAATGCCTTTTCCGTTGACATAGAAGCTGGTAACATCATTGAAGGATCTCTTTACAATCCCAGTGCCAAGAATTGTTCCATCAAACTGTTCCTTAGTTGATGATTCCATGGAAAGAAATATCATGCCATCTTCCAGCTTCATGCTGCTCTCAACATCTCCAGAGCCAACAGCATTGATGATTGGAAGATTCAATGTGTACACCATTTTGAAAGCGTTGTCTACAAATGGATCACTTGTTGGGCCTATTTTCACCTGATGATTGGCTTCAGCAGAGAAAATTGGCAGGTTCACCTTTGCAATAGTTGCAGCAGAAAGAGAGGCTTCCAGCTCTTCCAGCTCTTCAGTGTTCAGGTTCAGAGTGCTGTCATGGGTTGCCTGAACATGGGCATTATCCAGAGAAAGGACTGTGGCCAGTTTCACACCTCTCTTGGTGGTAAGGCTGCTGGTACCATCAATCTTGGCCTTCAGACCCTCAAAGACAGATGCAGAGATGCAACCAATGTGGATCATCAAGTCATCCTCAGCAGACACCTCAGCATTGACGTTCAGGTTGATGATGGAGGACTTAAAAGAGGCTTCAGAGACCAGACTACCAACAGCAGGAATGTGAATCAGGCCCAGATCCAGTAGGGGAGCGAAACTGCTCTTCTTGTACACAATCTTGGCATCCACATCAACTGTCTGCTCACTGGAGGTCAACAGGTGCTTCAGGCCAGTGTGTTCATACAGATTGATGTCATTGATGGCTGGGGTCTTGAAATCAATGATTGGCAGAGCAAGCTCAGGAATGCTAATGGGCACAGTCAAAATGTCAAGGTTGGCATCACCGTCTACAGAAGCATAAATGCCAGTTTCAGCCTGGTTATTGTCGACAGTGAAGTTGTAGCCGATCCCATATTGGTTCAGCTTGACAAGGGCCATTGTGTTGATGTGCTGCACATTATAATTCAAAGAGACAGAATAGTCATTCTGGAGATCAAGCTTTACTGAAAGTGTGCCGGCCAGGTTGGCCTTGGCATTGCCCTTATTATGGAAGCCGAGCACAAACTCATCGGGTTTAGCCATAGCATGTAGGGAGTTGGACAGGGTTCCACTAAGAGAGCCAGTAAGCTCTGTGTCGTGATTGGCCTTGATTTCAACTTTCAAGTCACCCATGTGAGCCTTCCCAGAGGCAATCAGCAGGCTGTTCTTGATGAATGGAGCCTCTATCTCTACACGGGCATCACAGTTGATGTATTTGAAAACAAGAGCATCAGCATTCAAGCTTTCCTTTAATTTATACGAAGGACTTTCAGTATCAGAAGTGTATTTGAGCTCGGCAGTGCGGAGGTTCATGGTGTAATCAAGATCGCTCTTATGGGTTGTTACCTCTGAGTGATGAATAGCAACTTTGCTTGTTCCTTCATTTTTAAGAGAAAGTTTGATGGTGGTGCCATCTTGGCGAGCAACAGCCTTCTGCGTAACAGACACATCACTTATGTATGAGATCATGGGGATGTTGACCTTGTGGTTGTAGGAAGTGTCAAAAGAAGTGGTTATGCCACCTTCGATACCAAAGAATGCGATGTTGACAATGTCAGCAGTGTATGGAGAAGTGTTAACCTTCATAGTCGTCCTGGCTGAGGTCTGAGCAGACAGGCCATAAAGGGTCATTGATGCTTGGTTCTCAACAGACACTGCAGACTGTGTGAACTTCAGGGTTTCTGCGATGATAATACGGCTCATTTTGGGAATGACCAAATTAGCAGTCCAGTCCAGGTTGTAGTCCAGTTCTTCAACAGCAGGAGATGATCCCTTGGAATTCAAGAAGGCAGTGAACTTGGGTGTGGTCTCACTATCAGTGGTGTCCTGGAATTCTGTAGTGGTCCTGATGTTGTAGATGGGAGTGTTGACTTTGACCTCACCATAAAGCTTTTTAAAGGATGGCAAGATCACAAAGCGAGGAATGTGGGGCATTTTGAACTCTGGGATCGGAAGAGCCATGTCAAAGAGAGATAACTCTGCTAGCGAAATAGGAGACAGGTTAGGCAGGTAATTTGTGGTGAGCTCTCCAATGAAAGCATCCCCATTCACAAAGGTAATCTCAAACTTGGTAAGGAAGTCCATTAGTGTCGTGTCAGCCAATACACATTTGGTGTCAATGTTTAAGGCACCCTTAGATGCATCCAGGGAACCGCTGAATGTGTTCTCCAGCTTCAGAGGGCTCTGCAGGGATGTGGCTCCATTGGTTGCCAGACCATCCTTGTTCAGTGTCAAGGATGCTTTGTGAGTTGCAGTGTTCTCTGCAAGCTTGACATCAGCATCACTGTTCACAGCCAGTCCATTGACATCCAGGGTAGCAGACACAAGGGAATGGATGCGGTCTTCTGCATGGTCAGCACTTGTTTCCAGCTTGATGTTAACAGCTCCTGCACCAGCAGAGGCTTCAGCCACATTCTGAATCTTCAGGCCGAGGGCTTCTGCCTTGGTATCGGACTTCACAGCCAGTGTGGAATCCTTGAAGGTGACCTCAGCAAGATGCACCAGGGTATCATCAAGTGCTGCAGTGTTGGATGTGGCAGTCAGCTCACCATTAGCAAAGGCAGCAGCAAATGTGTTCTGGGCTTTGACAAGGCTGGAATCAATCTTAAAAGAAGAGTCAATCTTGGCCTCTGGCTTGAATGGGAAAACTTCGACCGTCTGGGACATGGTGGTAGCACCATAAACTGGGCCAACCTTAAGAGATGCCTCTAGTTTTCCATTTCCAGAGATCCCCTCTGTGTTTAGATCACCATCACCATCATACTCCATAGAAACCTCCACACCAAGGAGGCTAGTGACCTCAATCTTGCCTTTGGACTTCAAGCTGAGCTTGTCAGCAATGGTTGTCACCTGCTCAACAGTAACGCTGGCATCAATGAGCTTGTGGTTTACATGTGTCTTCATTTCAGCCTTAACTGAGTCACCGGGTGGATCTTCAAGCAGTACAGATCCTGTTAAAAATATGGCATGAATCCCAATGTCATAATACTATCCTTGGCTTACATAATAAAATAACCACACTATTTCTCCATTTTGTACAGAACGGACTTGCATGTTTTCTGAATATATACTGTATATATATATATATATATATATATATATATATATATATTTATATATATATACACATACACAGTATATATGGTTGAAATTGAACATACACAGACACACACTTACCATCAATCTTCAGGGAAAGAATTTCAGCAGGACAAGTTCCAGTCACTGCTACTTTTGCAGAATAGCTGGGGTGGTCAACTGGATCTCTACCAGCAGAAACATCGGCCTCCACGTTGTAGAAGTTGCTCTCTATCTTGGCGTACACTTCGGCCTTCCCGAGAGACACATACACCTGCTCTGGAACAAACACCTCAGGGAGGGGAATGTCAAAGGAGGCTACCTCCAGGCCTAGCTGGGGCACAGTCAGGTGAGGAGTGGTGATGGCAGCAGGGAAGTTCAGGTCTCCAGAGGATTTCCCTCCAAGAGGGAGAGGAATGGCAAAGCTGATGTAATCTTTGCCAAAGTGGTATTTGACATCAGCCTCACTGTAAATGAACATGTTACTCTGAATAAAAAATTGGTTGAATGAAACATTGCATTATTAGGTGTATTGCGGTGTCTTCATGTTATTAGCCAGTATCACTGGCATTCTAATTTATTTTCCACACTACATGTGTTTTACATTGAATACACAGAATTATGGTATTTTAACATACAATTACTGATGGCATTGTGTTTGACTGACTGTGACTGCAGTGTTGGTTGTACTTACGCCTTCATGTACAGTTTTTCGGGTAAAGACAGCTCAGGGAATTCAGGCACTCTCATGGTCTGTACGTATGGAATCCCTGCACCGTACTTCTCAATGTAGGCATTCGCACCCTATGTTGGGACAAGGCCAGATATTGTGGGCATAATGATTTCACGAAAAACAGGAGTGAATGAAATACGACGAGTAAAAGGGACATTTGTAAAGTATTTGTTGAGTATTCACTTTCATGAATAATCAACTTTATCTTACCTTAACAGATTTGCTGAGGATAGTACCAACTGTCATCCCAGTCTGGCCAATTTCCTTGTTGACAAGGCTGTCAATGGTGTCTTCAACCTCTCCAAAGTTTGAAAGGATTTTCCTGATCTCAGAGCTCACATCAGATTTGATTTCAGCCTCCAGTTTCCCATTATCTGAATTGAAAGAACGTGAATTTTTCATGTAGTGCCATGAAGAACATTATTTTTTTTTTTAAACACAACAGCAGGAAAGGAATTTCATAATGTTTATAAAAGAAGGCAACGATACTCACCATATTTAAGAGTAATTTCTTGTTCAGAGTGAGTTTCTGGGAGTTTGAAGTCAGTCTTCAGTTCAAGGGTCATATCTTCCTCACGGTGAAGGTGAGCAGCAACCTTGAAATCAACAAATGGTGGGACCAGAAGCTGAACATCCATGTTTGCATCCTTCATGGACTCAAATCTGTGTGAAGCAAATAACAGAGGTTTTTTTGTAATTTCACAAATAGAAACAAAATATACCTCTATTTATGAAGACCAAGCTATTCATTTGGTCGAAAAAATCCCTTACTTTCCCAGGGCAATAAGCGAGGCTTGGGGGATGTTCTTGTTGACGAGGTCAATCTGGACAGAGTGTGTGGCCTTGCCCTTGGTTTCGGGGTTGACAGAGCCGAGCCTGAGCCCAACCTCCAGGTCATAATCAGGGATCTGGAGATCAGCTTCAACGTTGTAAGTCTTCCTGTTGAACTTCAAAGCTGCTGTGGCCTCAGAAGCTGCTGCTCCTGTGGTAGAACAGACAGACAGAACAGTTCAGGCACGGAGGAGAACCGCCCGGATAAAGCAAAAATTGTCAACTGAAAATTCACAAAATCCATCACCTCCGAAATGCACTCACATCTTATGTCTTTTAGCTGTTCAGGCAAACTGCCTGTTCCTGTCTCTGTACCAGTTGCATACCATTTGCGTGTGTGTGTGTGTGTACAAATATGTATGCAATGACAGTACATCATAATGGAGGTCATGTTGGAAAGCCATTAACGATATGTACTTTAGCTTTAGGAAATATTTTCATAAAGAAGATTATGACATTACCTTCAGCTTTCAGAGTGAGTTTAACTTCATCTGTCCTCTCTTCATTGGAATAGTCAATGTCAGCCGTGTACTCAGAGACCTCACCAGTCGGGTGAAACTCAATTGCTAGCCTGCAGAGATCACAATAGTATACTCAGAGTGCTACCAGCAGTTCAGTTAATAACTCATTTTACCAAGCTCTTGAAGGTCACTCTGCATTCCAGCGTTATCTACTTACTTGCTGTCCCCAGTGAAGGGGAAGTAGGGAGCCTCATCAGTCTGCCAAGCATCAGAGTACTGAAGAGCTGTGCAGTACTTCATGCCAGCAAAGACAGGTGTGCATTCTGTCACATCAACTCTCTCTCCTGTTGCTGGGACGGTCTTGGTCTCAGCACCATGCAAAGACACCAGGGAGTTGCTGCAATGTAGAATGAGATATTTATTTCCATACTCTGACACTCCAGACAGTTTGATGTGTGCACTGATGAAGAGGTCACGTAATGCCGCTTTGGAAAAAATGCAAGGATACAGACGTACGTGAGGCTGACAAGCTTGGTAGGGCTCTGAGGGGCAGGGATGGTCAGCTTTATGTTGCTCGGGGACACAGAGACCTTGGCTTTCAGGCCACTCTCGTGGTAAATGTTGGTGTGCATCTCCAGACCAGACTGAACAAAGTCGGGCAAGTGGGCTCCAACCTCAGTCACAAACTCGATACCAGCAGATGGCATGAACGTCACCTCACTCTGTGGATGGAGGGAAATAATAAGGAGGATGGCATGTCTAATTACCGGATCAGTGACACGAATAATGTGATGACAAGGCTATTGTACAATTTAACTTTACTACGTCACAATGTGGGGTTATCTCTTTTACCATGTCAGGAGCCATGTTAACTCCTCCCTTGAATCCAGGGGCGAAGGTACCAGACAGGGCAACCCTCAGAGGAACACCAGGGCCGGTTGGCAGGTAGAATTCATTGTCCATGAAGATGTAGTGGGCAAACAGGTCATTGTCAGTGCTGGTCAGCAGTCCCTTGATAAACTGCAGAGCATCAATTTGTTGTAAAGTGTGTTGTAGAAGAAAATGTTGTGGCCACACTGGCTTAGTCAGGAAGAGAATGTCTTTGTCTTTAGTAAACTCACATCAGATGGGAACATTTTAAGGAGGTTGTCAATCATCGCTGCAGCAGACTTGTCAATCATCGCTGCAGCCATCTTCTCCATTTCTTTGGTCTTCAGGTAGCCAAGTTCCATTCCCAGCATTCTCAGGTAGACCATGGCCTCAGGGGTATCCCGAGAATTCAGGTCTCTGAACAGTTTGTTGACACTCTGTCCAAGCTCTTTTATGAGGCTCTGGGAAGCCTAATGAGGTAAGAGCATGATGATGAATCTAACGGAGACTATCCAACTCTATGGGGGAATGATACAAGGATGACTGATATTTAAGTACCTGTCTCTTTTTCCTGGTGTTCCTCAGGAAAGGAAACACGTTCTTCAGAACCTTTTTGAATTGGCCAGGCATCCTGTCAGCAGCATAGTAGACGGTCTTCATCACAGTGTCGGGGAAGAACCCATTGTCACCAAACAGGGCTCCAACAGTTGGCTCAAGTCCCTTGCCCTCCATGCCAATCTGAAAGCACAGTACATGATTAGTTGGAGCGAACAATCATTAAATACTTCACAACTAAACACATTCAGACTAAAAAGTACTTTTTTAATCATACCTCAAACATGTCCAAATCAAAGCCAAAGGCATTCAGGGTCATATCCAGCATGACTTCCTTAGGCAGGTAGCTACTGCCCTCAAATAGCATGTTTCCCTCCAGGGATCCGACTTTGTAGTTACCAGAAAACTTGGTTGGGTCCATGACAGATCCAACCTCATTGCCCTGAAGGGCATCAAGGATCTTCTGTCTCAGCCTGTGCAAAAAAGGAAACATCTCAGTCAGGAGGGTAACAACATTTTAAGTTTAGTTGAAAGCAATTTAAATTCAAATGGAAGTTTTTAAATGTGTTTTACTCCTTTGTCTCAGGTGCAGTGGATCTCAGGATGTTGGTGACATGAGAGATCACAAAGCTCTTGGCCTGTTGGTTCTCTTCAACTGGGAGAGCAGCAGCCAGTTGAGACAGTTCAGAGGGCTGAGGGTCCTTCATCAGCACCAGGTAGGCAGCAACACGTTTCTGCAGTGGGGCAGCACCGTCCAGAAGGACCTGCAGGAGCACCTCTCTGCCCTGTAAGGCACAAAGGGAAAGTGATTAGAGATCCTCAGAATGAATGCTGTCTATGTAAGAGAAGGTTCAAGAAAAGGTCTAGAAAACTCTGAGTTACCTCCTCAGGCAGAGTGGTCTGTCTGTAGGCCTGAATGGCAGCAAGCTGAACCTCGGGAGTAGCAGCAGGATTGTTCACACACTGGATCACAGCAGATTTCAGGGCAGGGCTGGCAGCCCCCATAGCAGCAGCCATGTTACCAATAACCTGAGAGACAAAGCAACCCATTATCACAACACTTACCCAAGTCTATCAACAGCATGTAGAGTGAAGAAATGTGCCTGCTAACATCAAAACACTTGCTACATATTACTGCAACACACCTTCAGGGACATGAAAATGTGCTCCTGGTCACCAGTGCAGTCTCCAATCTGCTCCAGGGCAAAGTTGGCAACAGCCTCAATCTCAGGAGTGACCTTGCCCTCAGCCTTGTACAGTCTGTGGATGGGTAGAGTGTATATTCATCATTTCTCAATCTTTGAATAACAACTAATCTTTCGAGGGGAACCTTGGACATCTTTCTTACCTCTTGACAGCATTACTGGCACCATAGAAAATGGGCTTGCTCTGCTTGAACTTGGCCATCTCCAGCATGTCGTGGACGAGCTGGCGAGAAGGGTTGGGTAGCAGACCCATGGCGTAGACGGTGGCATCGATCTCCATAGAAGAGCTGTCGAAGGTCCTGAGGATCTGCATGATGGCGCTGCTGCACTCGGGGGTGCCGCACTGGAACAGAGCCTGGTAGGTCAGGGAGCGAGAGATTTCCAGGGCCTCGGGCACGCCAGCAGCCAGGGTCTCTGCAGACATCTTGCGGATCATGCTCACGATCTTGTGGGCCATGTGGGCTCTCTTGTGTCCATTCTCGGTCTTGGACAGGCCAGCCAGTTCCCTCAGGAGAGCGAGAGCAGCGTCTTTGTCCTGGATTGGGCTCTTGTCCACACTGGCATGTGGGTGCAGGGTCTGCTCATTGGCCAGAACTACAAATCAAACAGACAAATGTGTCCATACATCATCTCTTGTGAAGGCAATGTATTTGACAGACATCGAAAAATACCCATCAACAGTTTCCACCTTCAACACACGACAGCAAAGTCAAATGATGTCTTACTGGGGTCAAAGACTCTGTCATTGTGCTCAGTCACTCCCAGGAGAGTGGCCTTCTGTTTGCCAACGTTGTTAACTCCATGTTTACCCCTGTAGAGAGGATGAGTGTTTAATCACTGTGTTAACCAGTAGAATTATCTTGAAATGATTGACATGTCTAATCACCATCTGACTCAGACGTACTTGTGGGAGAATGGCACCAGGATGTGGTTCTCAGTGCATTCACCAGAGACTGGGTGGTGCTGTGCGTTGTCAAACTGGTAGTTGCAGGTCTGAGTGCTCCTGATCAGCTGGCTAAGAGGGTAGTTCTATTGGAGAGGTGAGAGACATGGTATGAAACACTGTCTGATGAATATTTCACAAAATCATGCACAATAGAATCTTTATTCACTGTTCACAAACTACCCATGAGATCACATTTGATTTAAACAATTGCAAGGAATGTCTTACCATGCCAGTGATGAGGGCCAGGGGGCTGGTGTGGTCGCTGACTGGCCTGAATTGGTCGCACCTGGACAGGTCTCTTGTGAGGGTCACGTCCGTGGCAATGTCCTCTCTGGCATTCACAGTGTAGCCGGTCTTGCACAATCCATAGATGGTGGGCTATCAGGATAAGAAGACATCTTGATTTGTGGAGAATTGCATGATGCTTGCCATAATCTGCCACTCTTTTAAGCACCATGTTACTTTTGCCACGACTTTGGAACAAGCTCCCGGAGAACATTAAGGTTTTGGATTCCCTCACCACTTTTAAATCACACCTCAAAACCCATCTATTTATATCTGCCTTCACCTAAAGTCCTGGTTTCTGTTTCTATTTCTTTTCTGTATTGTTTTTAGAATGCACTGTTTTAATTGCTATTTTTGCACTCCTATTACCTTGCATTACTGTTGTTGTGACCTTGTTAAGCACCTTGAGACGTCTTTGTATGTGAAAGTGTGCTATACAAATAAAATCCATTATTATTATTATTATAATCTGCCTCTCTTTTAAGTATCATGTTACTTTCAATTTTCACCTTAGATGCATCTGTGTTTTAGCACAACTTGTGTGTGTTAATAAGACTCCGACTCCAATATGACTAAACTGCTTGTTATCGACATTTGCATACCATTATCTTGTTCTTCTCCTCCTCCAGGACAGGTACAGCAAAGGCAGAGATGATTCCTCTCTTGATGTTGAGGATGTTGATTGGCTCATCGTCCTCAGGGAACAGCTTAATGTCATTGTCACCTTCAACAGTGACCTTCAGAGGGTTCCTGTGTGGAGAACATTAGTAGTTATGTTACATGTTCACTGATCAATTACAGTTGTTGGGTTTTAACACAAACCAGAATACCAGTAACTACATGCATTATATATGTTGTGTTAACTGTACACTGGTCAATAACAGTTGTGTTTTACCACATACTTGAGTACATATGGGTCTGCATTTATGGAAAAGCACAGTATAATATGCACTGATGGTATGTGTCCCTCAACTTAAGAGAAAAATAAAGGAATGTATTTGTATATATAAGAGAAATGCTTACTTCTCCATGGCAGCCTTGAAGGCATCAGCAGTGGCTGCTGGGGCAAAGACTGGGTTGCCAGCTTCATCAAATTCAGTGACCTCACTGAGCGTGCACTCAGTGGTACGAACGATGTAGTGGCAGGGGCCAGGAACCTCAATCTCAACCTGAAGCACAATGCAAGGTAAAGGTGAAAATTACCCTTTCCTTTTTATTAAAAATGTACGCCTACTCTCAGAATGAATGTATACCTAATGCAAAGACTACAGATGAACTAGTAGTTGTATTTGATGATTGTTGAAGTAAATTACCGGCCTCGGTGCCAGACGAACTTAGCCCTGCCAACAACATTTGAGGTCGGGAAGTCCGGTCTGGCATTGCTCCGTTGGGGAGAAACTATGCCCGAACAAAATTCTGTTCGTACCAATCAAATTGTCAGGGCGGGCTTTATACGATGATGGACAGATGATCAACAGTCACATAATCAACCATGTCACCAAAAGACCGCTTGGGTTGAATTCGTTTTCAACAAACATGGCTGTCCCTGGAGAGCTGATTGGCTGATTGGTTATAGGTCTATCCAATTGAGCGAAGAGGTAATTCTTTTCCTGGTTCGGTTGAAACACGCCCCATAATCACAGCCCAATGGAGCAGTATCAGACTCATATTCTGACTAGTATTATGAGTATGACAACGTCAGGCTAGTAAATGACTTGATCATGCATAATGGAATTAATTATAGTATGTGAAGAAATCCTTCATACAAAGACTAATTCAGATGTCAACATAAACTCCAGTGGACTCCAGTAAATAACCTTGTTTATGGTTTGCGGAAGTTAACTGATGACCAATGATAAATAATGCATTTATTAATGTTAATTCAATATCCTTCCTTTTTGAATGATTATATAACTGTGAATGTTTATCATTTATCATTATTGTTTATGACTGGATGCAAAAAATATGATGAACCAGTCGAAATGATGAGCCATACCTTGCAGCTTGCTTTGGGGCCGTTGACAGCTCCATTAAGGAAGTTGAGGGATTCGGCTTCATACAGATATTCATACTTCTGGAACGGCTTGTATCTCTTGGCCACTAGGGGGAGAAGAGAGCAGGTTTTTTTTTTTTTAATTAAAATAATTTTGTTCAAGCGATAGCATTTCTCATGGAACTTTGTGAAGAATATTTAACCATGTAAATGTGAAAATGCAAAACAATGTACATGAACCTGTTTTAAATTAGCCACAATCTGTCAAACATTCTGTGAGAGGTTTTCATGAAAGGTTTCTTCCAACACTGTTACTGCTTGGAGTCCCCATTATTGGTCATTGCCATGACCAATCATAATGTTTGATTCTCAATCTCACAGCATGTTAACAATGTGTCACATAGACACATCTTTGCCTTCAGTAATGATGAAGTCTACAGTGCATTTACTAGTGATGCTAATATGAATTTGTTATTGACTATTAAGTGTCCTGATCTATATCTATGGGACTGACAACAAATGCTGGGATTTAGCATATATGGTAAGGAGTTTCTGAGATGGTTATGTCAGTCATACACCAGAGGGTCCATCAAAATGTGATATCTAGTGCTGGAAGTCCAGTGAAAACGTGATTTGGTGATGAAGATGAGGTTTGGTCAGACTTACTCAGGCATGGAGCCTCATCATCTGCATCTAAAGGGTGGTAGAACACAAAATGTATGTCATTTTACATTCACTTTTAACAGTAAACGGCCGTGTTTGGAGGTTAACAGTTAAGGGATGTAAGTGCTTTTCAGGACAGATTACAGAAGGTAAGTGCATAAGGACAGATAACAGAAGGTTAGTGCATAAGAACAGATCACAGAAGGTTAGTGCATAAGGACAGATCACAGAAGGTTAGTGCATAAGGACAGATCACAGAAGGTTAGTGCATAAGGACAGATCACAGAAGGTTAGTGCATAAGGACAGATCACAGAAGGTTAGTGCGTAAGGACAGATAACAGAAGGTTAGTGCATAAGGACAGATCACAGAAGGTTAGTGCATAAGGACAGATAACAGAAGGTTAGTGCATAAGGACAGATCACAGAAGGTTAGTGCATAAGGACAGATCACAGAAGGTTAGTGCATAAGGACAGATCACAGAAGGTTAGTGCATAAGGACAGATAACAGAAGGTTAGTGCATAAGGACAGATAACAGAAGGTTAGTGCAGAACTGCAATTAGACCAAATGTAAGTGAAGCACCCAGGAATAAACTGTTTCTGCTACTTTGCTAAGTTTTGCATTTCAAATTTATTTTATTGTATTAATGTAATGCTATTAAAATAGTTTATGTCAAAACTACTATGAGTCCTACTATTAGCCTGCATAACATCTCTGGATTTTTTTCTAACTTAGACCTATGTGCTTTAGTTTTTAAGATTTATAATGCAAAACTGCATTCATTTTATTTTATTCATTTTTTTCATGTTGAAACTATAAGCTTAAAATGCAGAACCTGGTTGTTTTTCACAATTGTTTGTTTGTTGACAATATTCAAAAACTGCGATGTAAGCCATAGCTTGTACCACACTTTATTGAAACTTTATTTTAACACTTAACACAAGTTTTTTTTATCTTACAATAACTTCTAATTCATTATCACTGGAAACTTGTCTGCCAGTATTTGACTGTGAATTTCATTAAGTGTTATTAAAGTGCGAGGCAGAGCCATTCATTACACACTACTCCACTATCTCCCTTCTATATGAGCCCAATCGACGGGCAGTTATCTCTTGAGCTACACAAAGATAGGATACTGAAATTGAAGAATTGCAAATAAAATTGAAGAAATGCAAAGAAAAAAATCCAAAAAGGCTTTTTGTAATGTTTCAAAGCTTCGAAATGTTGATTCCTCAAAGATTGAAGAGAAATTAGAGGAAAAAAATATTTGAAGTTTATGCCTTATACAGATATTTAGTTTTGTTGTAGAAATGATTACATGTTGTAATTCATGTTGTATGATACATGTCTGATACCTAAATGGCTTGAATACGTTATTTAGCAATGACACATTTCATCTATTTTTGTCATACTTGTGATTAATTCAAATTAACCAGAATCAAAGGTATAGTAGGAGGACAAACATAATATTACAGTCAAAAAATCTCTTTTATAAAGCATTTATGTGTGGGAGAATGATGACTTAAACTCGAATTTGGAGTGTTTTAGCTCAGAGAGATGTACAGATGAGCTACTTACGGGCCAACGCGACGACGCTTAGGATCAGCACGAGGTAGAGCTTAGTGTCCCCCATTATGGGTTGATGAAGCTCTTTCCTTCGGGTAGGCGAGTACACAGTGGAGACTGATTCACCTCCTCCAGAGCTGCTCTTTTATACACCCCCACCCCGGGCAACTAGTGGACAGGGGGAGTTTACAAAAAGGGCTGCCCCGACTCCAAAGTTCACACTGCTTGCCATAAGGACAGAACCAAGGCCACTGGGTTTATTAAAAAGTAGGATTATACCGTTTGCAGTGTCTTCTTTTTAGATGACTGATAGACTTATTTTTTTTTTTATATAAAAAAAAATAGACTTGAGATGAATAACAACTATTTCGAGGCTTGAGTGCAGCCAAGAAGAACAGGTGCTAAACCATGTGACATTATAATCAGCACATTATTGCACATGTGTATCATTTAAAAGATTAGTGTCCAAAGCAGCATTCATAACCATTTTCTCATCTCAAGGGAAATATTCAATTGTTGTACAAGTACAATATGAATGCCAGCAAAATATGCAATTGACATGTTTCTGATTCTCTGCCCTCCCCTTCTCCTCTCTCTCCTGTTGTGGTTTAATACTGCACTGCCAAACAACCGAATGAACTCTATTTGCACCATGTATGTCCACATAAGTCTTGACGGGTGTGGACACATAAAAGCCCCCCTGTGTGTGGCAATACATCCCTGAGGCCAGAAACTGTTATAGTCTTGCTAACGTTTCCACTGTACAAAAACTATCTCTGTTTAGACCAATTATATCTCTAAAATATGTCTGTCGCTATCCCTCTGCTATCAGTGAAAATGCAAGTCACGATTTCCTAAGGTGAGCAGAACCTACCATAGTTAGCGTTACCGATTGGGTATTACAACAACCATGCAGTGAACTAAAGTAAACACACCCATTGCCTAATGATTTCATAGCATCTGTTGCATGGTGTAAATCAGTTGCTCAGATAAATCAGATTCTAGAGCTGTAACGTAAAGTTTTATAAGAAGCTGCAGGGTATGAGGCAAGCAACACGAATCGAGGTATTCTGTCTGTTTTCTGCTTTAGATTATTGGTAACAACATCTCTATTTTAATGAGACAAAACAACAGTTATTACAAAAAACTGACTGCATTTGAACTCCCCAAAGAATAAGTTTAACGTAAACTGACGATGTTTCGCTCACAACTGATCTTCGCCAATTTAGCTAAAAACCCATACATTTTTCTATAGGGTCACACTTACATGATTATGGGGCAAAACAGGGAACACAAACATCCCATAGGTTTATATTACAAACAGAACAGGTTCAGTCTTTGGAGGGTTTGCTGGGCTGCGAGGGCTGACCATCGATGTGCTTTCCACAGCCACAGATCTCCCCTGTCCTCATCCTGCTCACTGGAAACTGTTTAGGTGGTTCACTACAGTATACAGATGATGCCTTTAACAGTAATGTCATTAATTAGGCTTAGACTGTTAGAGCACATCCGTTTTAAAACTATTACTCCCACTGCAATACAAATGCATGAACAAAACGGCCTTCTCTATAAGTTAAGGCATATTACTAAGTGGACGTCAAAACAGGTATCAGGGAGAAACAGACCTGTGCGCTGTAATGTCCTCTCGTTGAGCGCATCCTTATAATGTCATTGTTTAAAAAAAATGTATCCCACGCGCAAGACCAAAACCTGAGGCCAAAACCTGAGACCAAAACCTGAGACCAAAACCTGAGACCAAAACCTGAGACCAAAACCTGAGACCAAAACCTGACAAATATGTATCACATAGTGGTTGTCTATACAGGCATCAGAGAGCGATAGACGCAGACAGAGAGAGCGCGAGAGAGGCCCACAAATCCTCAGGCCTCCTGCCAAATCTCGCTCTCCACCACTTTCCAAATCAAACTTACGTCTTTGTTTACCTCGCTGGAGAGAGCACACAGGGAAAGACGAGCCAGATACCAAAGTTCTGTGGCACACAGGTCACCTCTTCAGTGACCCCCAGCTGCTGTTGCAGAAAGAAGCAGGCTCAGGGGCGGATGGGACCCAGACATTTCAGGGTTGGCCGTGTATGAATGCCTCCCTACTAAAAGGTGAACTAGTTTTACTCCGAAGCCTGACCTGAATTCCTTCCATTGCAGAGGGCAGCCAGTGCAGCACCTACCATCCCCCCCCACCCCAACACTCCCCATGATGCTGCCCCTTCCCCTGTTCCCAGCAGACAGTGGCAGCTCTTGTTTGCTCAGTGGGATCAGAATAATGAACCTCAAAAGCCTTCTTTTTTTTTTTTTTTTTTTTAAAGGTTACTTTATTTTCAATAAAGCATAACAAAAATAACCAATGTAGTACAATATGATCAGGATTTACATCTACTTCATACTAACATGTTGTCCAACCGTAACCATTTTTAGTGTGACCCTGAATCCCAATAGCACCACATTTAAAGTGTGACATTAAACACATGTGACATGTGACATTAATCAAAAGCCTTCTTACCTGATTAAGGTCCTGGCAGGGTGTGCTGTAGGCTGATTTTGTACTATTACTTTTGACTTGGGGAGCATTAACTCTTTATGTTTTTTCCCTGTTGGCATTATGCCTGTTGTCCAAACAAGAGGACCATTAGTAATTCTTCCAGGATTGCTAGTTTGCCATTCTGTCTTCTCCAGTTTCAAATTCTATCTCTGTGGCTAAAGCAAAGGGTTACTATAGTTAACATTACAACTGATCCTTTACTCTAGACTGAGTAAACCTCCTGCCATATTTCCTCTTAATTCGGCAGTCTGGATCAGCATCATGGAAGCCTGGAACAAAAGAGGGAGACTAAGGTCGTTTTTCTTGGTAAATGTAAGCAGCTATGTGGTAAAAGGCTGAGTTTGCTCACTTGTTTCATCTTTCAGCAAATATATTTTGCCAGTAAGCACATGCTTGAAGAGTTAACTTAATGCAAACATCAGAGAGAGAGAGAGAGAGAGAGAGAGAGAGAGAGAGAGAGAGAGAGAGAGAGAGAGACAGGGAAAGAAAGAGAAAGACCAGGTCAGACACGGACAGAAAGAGAAAGACCGGGTCAGACAAGGAATGAACGGAGAGGGAACAGGTTTTGCACCACAACCTGTAATGTTACCTACAAGAGCAAATCCTTCCGATATGAGCACCGTTTTAAAACTATAACTCCCATCACTCATTACAAATGCATGAACAGAATGGCCTTTTCTTCAAGTTAAGGTGTATCACTAAGTGGGCGTCAAAACAGGTATCAGGGAGAGACAGAACTGTCATGACCCAGCCTGGTCTGCTCCGCCCCCTGCTATCATTGCTCTGTGTTCTTCCACAGCTAATTAGCAGAGTCTGCGCAGGTGCCCGCAGGTGTGAGGAATGAAGACCTAATGAGCTCCACCATATGAAGGCCATGGCGGACGGTGCTAATGTCTCTCATCGACGCGTCGTTATGTTGTTTGTTTTGGACACATGTACACTACTCTGACACCCGCTTACACCACACCTTTATTTGCTGACATTTACACTGACTGTTCTATTATACTTTAAATAAATCCTTTTATTACACAACCTGGCGTCGGAACTCCCGTTCATGTAACATGCAATGAGCCTTGTGTGTTACAGAACTGTGCGCTGTAATGTTATGTCATTGTGCACATCCTTCTGATGTACTTGTTAAAAGATTATCCCGTGTGCAAAACCAAAACCTATCAAATATGGTTTTCAGTGACTGTATTACACAGTGGTTGTTTAAACAGCCCTCAGAGAGAGATAGAGGCAGACACAGAGAAAGGGAGGTCCACAGATCCCCAGACCTCCTGCCAAGTTTGTGTCCCCACCACCTTCCAAATCAAACTTACACTTTTGTGTACTTCGCTGCAAAGAGCACACAGTGAAAGACGAGCCAGATACCAAAGTTCTGTGGCACACAGGTCACCTTTTCAGTGACCCCCAGCTGCTGCAGACACCGTTGGCCCAAATGCGTTTCAGGGTTGGTGGTGTATAAATGCCTGCCTTCTAGAACGTGAACTAGTTTTACTCACAAGCCTGAATGGCCCTTCAATTGCAGAGGGCAGCCAGTGCAGCATAGTGTTTTATATTTAGCTATTCTGCATATTTGCAATTGATTTGATTTAACTCAACATCAATGCAATTTCAACTGCAATTTTTCAGAATTCCCTCAGGAAACAAGTAAGTTTTTGGTGATCACAAAAAACCTTGAAAGACCCTGGAGGGACTGTGAAATGTGCCACGGTAAGAAAGTGCCCTTGAAGTGCTAGTTAACTTATAGTGATATAGCTACTCATGGAGTGATCAACAATAACCCTTCAAATAAAAATTAAAATTAAAATCATTGAGATTTAGATATTTTATAATGGTGAAGCCTAAACTAAATTGTATTTAATGGATGCATTCTTCCCTGATGAAGTAGTGAGCCAGAGGTTTTGACTCCTTATCAACCACTGCAAATACTAAATGTCAGATATGGCACACAGTTCCATACTCCACATCGCACTGCTTGAGCAGTAACCTATGCTGGTAATGGCATGTTTTAAAGCAGCACAACGGATCAATAGCTATTCGCTAAAGGTATGCTAGCAGCTAAAACTAACGAAATCTCTTGAAATGTGCTGACTTTGACATTATGACAAACTAGTTACTCAACGACTGTCCTTACACAGTCAAACATCAAGCAAGTGCAACACAAGACTAAGCAAGATGGCAAATAAGCTACTTACTAGATCGGCAGAAGGTAAACAAGTCAGGTCGGCGGGCTGCGGCAGGCAAAACTACAGAACGCAGTTATATGCCTATCGACCCTGCTATGCCAATGGCACGGACGCGATTCTCCATATTAAATGTCATTGTAGCGCCCGAATTTAAGCTGTTATTTTAAGGTTAAACTGCTTATCCTAACCCTAATCCTGAAGCATAATTGTTGCATAATGCACCTTTAAGTTAACTGCCAATAGAGATGCTAAATTTGAAACCCTTACAGGACTTTCCCAATTCAAAAAACTGTCTGACTTACTGAATGATTCTTGTCAATGCAGTTTCTGAGTTTGTTTCTACAATGCTATACTATGATTGAGAAACACATAATGCAAAAAAAAACAACATGCATAGCTATTGAAGTACAAATGTTGTTTATTAGTACTTTCACTCATTGCATTGAAAACATTTAGGACATGATGGGTAGAGGAGTTTAACAAAGCATTTCCATCTCAACAGATGTCGCTGAGTTGGTATACAAGTTGTCATTTACACAAAAATAATACAGCTTTTTACATGTTAGTTTGGACTTCTTTAAATACATGCTTAAGGACTTAAGCATCCGTTGCTCCCTTAAACTATTGCTTTCAACATAGGGTAGTGTTTAACAAGCAAAAACATTCACAGCTTACAAATCTAAAAGTCGAGCTCCATATCTAGTCTTCTTCCATTCACCAGAAGTCGAGCAACAAAATTGACAAAAGATCTGGCAGACTCTAACGCATACTGAAGTGAGTTGTCAATGTCCTGTGCAGTCAGCAGGTTATTAACTTGCTCTGTCACATCCTTGGTGAGTGTGACAAGGTTAGAATAGAAGCCATTGATGAACACAAAGACACTGTCCAGGACGTCAGAGCTCAGGCTGTCGACAAATCCTTGCGCTCTCTGGACGGCCTCACGCAGGGCATCACCCAGTTTCTGCAAGATGACATCAAAGCTCTCCAGATTCTTCACCATCTCAATCACCTCGCTCACAACGCCCTTCACTTGGTCCAGAATCTGGCTTTCAGTCAGAAACTCTGATGCTGAGCTGATGGTGTCAACAACTGGTGTGAGGTAGGCATACAGGTTATCACTAATCACCTGCAGAAGCTGCTCAAGGACTGTGCCAACGTTGGTTGTGATCTTGTGCATGATTTCAGCCAGAGTAGCCTTCTCCATACCTGGCAGCTCAATCTGGGTTTCCCTCAGGAACTTGATGGCTGCATCAAGCAGGACCTGAACGTTCTTCTGGTACTGAACAACAACATTCCTGAAGAGGATGGACAGCTGGCTCATCTCCGGAGTGTAGCTCTTG
This sequence comes from Sprattus sprattus, assembly GCF_963457725.1. Classification (NCBI taxonomy): domain Eukaryota; kingdom Metazoa; phylum Chordata; class Actinopteri; order Clupeiformes; family Clupeidae; genus Sprattus; species Sprattus sprattus. Next base: position 4,327,462 of record NC_137914.1, read on the forward strand.
ACAGTGTTGTAGGCTTCTTCAACTGTACCAACAAACATGTCCCTCAAGCTCTGAAGAGCGCTGACAATGGCATACTTCTCTGCAAAGTTGGTCAGTGATGAGGTTATGGCAGGGACTCTATCATGCAGGCCAGACAGGATCACGTCGGGTGCCTCCATGTTGGCAAAAGCTTGCAGATGCATCTTCTCATTTTCCAACCGAGCTGATTTTAAGACCAGGATGTCCACGTCATTCTCAGGCTCTGACTATTCAAACGAAGAGAACACAGGAGTTAAGAGAGCCCACCAGATACCATGTACCACAAGAACATCTCATTTTTCAATGAATTAATATATACCGTAGATGGGGTGTTATACTCACAGCATAGCGGCAGTACAGTCTTGCAGTCATCTGTGGGATTTTACCCTGAAGCTGAAATCCAAGAAAGCTAGCAGATGGGCTGGAGATTGAAGTGCTGGCTCCATCCTTACGGGCAGCATAACGGAAGTTCACATCAGTGAAGGTGGCGCTTGTGATGTCCACATTCAGGGTATGGGCAGGACTTCACAAAAAGAAAAACATATTCTTATTTGAGACAGATTCCTTGGAAATTGAGTGATAGATACTGATGTAATATCCATGTGTTAATTTTGTTCGCTAACTGATGTATTTGCAATATTTACCCTTCATCCTCGTGCTGAATAGCATGTTGAACATTCATAGTCAGGTCAGTATGGGTCAGGGCAGCCTTGAGAGTGTGGCTCACAACTTCATTTTCAAGGGAGTCTGTGAACGAGCCTAGTGAGGATGAAAACAAGACAGTTAGGAGTTTGACATAATTGTTATACTGTATAAAGGACACAAAACCATGCTGATGCAACTAAAAAGATGTACTCACCATCCAGATCGTACTCCAGGAACACAGCTGGAGACTTGGCAGTGGCCTTAAAGGTTCCTTGGTATGTGGGGAAGACACCCTCTGTTTCTACTGCGACAGTGGTGGTGTACACAGGAGAAACAATCTTGAGAGTGTAGGCCTCCTTCTGTTTTTCGCTAGTCATGTCAAGGGTCAACTTTTCAAAGTAGCTGAGATCACCCAGGACACTTGGTTGAGCAAGGTCAGCTTCCATATCAACAGCCAGAGATGTTGGTGTGATATCATAAGTGGCCTTGAAAGAGTGCTTTCCCTTGGTGTTCAGGGCAGCTACATTGATTTCGTTGTTGGAGGCGATATTCACTGTGGAATACAAACGGCTCAGGCCTCCTTCAAAAGCAATATCTTCATCAAGATCAAACTCCACCTTCAAGTCTCCATGGCTGATATGTGCATTGCCGTTGCTCTTCAGAGTTGAGCGAAGGCCATTCTCATTCAGGTAGATGTTAGCTGTGTTATCCAGGGCTCCCTTTACAAGACCTGTGTCCAGGATGGTTCCATCAATGTGTCCCTTTGTTGAGGATTCCAGGGAAATGAAGTAAAGACCAGCTTCAAGCTTCAGGCTGTTCTCAGCATCTCCAGAACCAACAGCCTTGATGACTGGAATGTCCAAGGTGTACTTGATGTTGAGAGTAGAGGCTGCTTTGGGATGTTCCTTTGTGTCTGCTGTCAGCTGGTGGTTGGCCTCAGCAGTGAGGATAGCCAGGTTCACTCTTGCAGTAGTTGCAGCAGAAAGAGAGGCTTCCAGCTCTTCAGTGTTCAGGTTCAGAGTGCTGTCATGGTTTGCCTGAACATGGGCATTATCCAGAGAAAGGACTGTGGCCAGTTTCACACCTCTCTTGGTGGTAAGGCTGCTGGCAGCATTCATCGAGCCCTTCAGACCCTCAAAGACAGATGCAGAGAAGGCATTAATGCGGATCGTCAAGCCATCCTCAGCAGACACATCAGCATTGACATCCAGGTTGATGATGGAGGACTTGAAAGAGGCTTCAGAGACCAGACTGCCAACAGCAGGAATGTGAATCAGGCCCATATCCAGAAGGGGAGCAAAACTGCTTTTCTTGTACACAATCTTGGCATCCACATCAACGGTCTGCTCAGGGGAGGTCAACAGGTACTTCAGGCCAGAGTGGTCATACAGATTGATGCCAGTGATGGCTGGGGTCTTGAAATCAATGATTGGCACAGAAATCTCAGGAATGCTAATGGACAGAAGGTCAAGGATGACATTTCCATCTACAGAAGCATAGATGCCAGTTTCGGCCTTGTTATTGTCGACAGTTAAGTTGTAGCTGATCCCATGTTGGTTCAGCTTGACAAGGGCCATTGTGTTGATGTGCTGCTCATTATAATTCAAAGAGACAGAGTAGTCATTCTGGAGATCAAGCTTTGCTGAAAGTGTGTCCTCCAGGTTGGCCTTGGCATTGCCCTTGTTCTGAAAATCAAGCACAAACTCATCAGGTTTAGCCATAGCATGTAGGGAGTTGGACAGGGTTCCACTAAGAGAGCCAGTAAGCTCGGTGTCATGATTGGCCTTGATTTCAATTTTCAAGTCACCCATGTGAGCCTTCCCAGAGGCAATCAGCAGGCTGTTCTTGATGAATGGAGCCTCTACCTCTACACGGGCATCAACGTTGATGTATCTGAAAACAAGACCATCAGCATTCAAGCTTTCCTTTACTTTAAAAGAAGGACTATCAGTATCAGAAGTGAATGTGAGCTTGACAGTGCGGAGGTTCATGGTGTAATCAAAATCACTCTTATGGGTTGCTTCCTCAGAGAAGTCAGGAATAGCAACTTTGCATGTTCCTTCATTTTTAAACGAAAGTTTGATGGTGGTGCCATCTTGGCGAGCAACAGCCTTCTGCGTAAGAGACATATCACTGATGTATGAGATCATGGGGATGTTGACCTTGTGGTTGTAAGAGGTGTCAAAAGAAGCGGTAATGCCACCATCCATGGCAAAGAATGCGATGTTGACAATGTCAGCAGTGTATGGAGAAGTGCTGACCTTCATAGTCGTCTTGACTGAGGACTGAGCAGAAAGGCCATAAAGAGTCATTGATGCTTGGTGCTCAACAGACACTGCAGACTGTGTGAACTTCAGGGTTTCTGCGATGATAATGCGGCTCATTTTGGGGATCGCCACACGAGCAGTGCAGTCCAGGTTGTAGTCCAGTCCGTCAACAACTGGAGATGATCCCTTGGAATTCAAGAAGGCAGTGAACTGGGGTGTGGTCTCACTATCGGTGGAGTTCTGGAACTCTGCAGTGGTCCTGATGCTGTAGATGGGAGTGTTGACTTTGAGCTCACAATAAAGTTTTCCAAAAGATGGCAAGATCACAGAACGAGGAATGTTGGGCAGTTTGAACTCTGGGATCTGAAGAGGCATGTCAATGACATGTTCTGTGCTAAACTTAGGGATGGCGGGGAGAGAGATCTCTGGAAGGGTAATCTCTGGCAGTGAAATAGCAGACAGCTCAGGCAGATAATTCATGGTCAGCTCTCCAAAGAAGGCGTCCACATTCACAAAGGTGATTTCAAAGTTGACAATGAAGTCAATGAGCTGCATAACCTTCTGCTTGACATCATCATAAGTAATGGTCATGGCTGGCACAGTATGGAAGCCCAGAATGGTGAACTCGGGCAGGTCAATCTGTGTTGGGAGGCTGTCCTGAAGGTGGGCTAGGCTGATCTTGAAGGAAGGCAGAACCAGGTTGGTGAGTGGGACTGTGAATGATGGGAATTCAAACTCAGCTGTCTTCAGTCCATCCAAAACTCCCTCAATGACCTGCTTAAGTTGGCCAACAATTGCTTGATCAGCAACAAATTTCTGGACTGCATCAACAACTCCACTGAAGGTTTCGCTGACAATGTCCATGACCTTGGTGTACAAGTTGCTGACTACTTCCAGGTAATACTGGATTTCACCTCTGAGGTCAACCTCTGGAAGTTTGGCCACCAGAGCTCTGATGTCATTCAGAGCCACACTGTCAATGATGTCTTTCAGAGTTTTGACTAAATCAGCTACCTTGACGCTCCTCAGTTCTTCCAAGAGGCCACTCAGTGTGGACAGAGCATAGTTGACAAATTCTCTGGTTGCCTCAACCTTCTGTGGAATCTCAAGAGAAGCAATGAGTGTGTTCAGCTCACCAGTGTAAGCAGCAATTTTCTCATTGACATCATCTACAAAGGCATTGTAGTCAAATGATTTAACTCTATGCACAAAAGCATCAATGTATTCGTTCAAATGCTCAATAGCCTGCTTGATCTCTGTGGCCTTCAGGTAGTTGATGGCATCTTCCAGTGCGACAGGGATGTGAATGGTCTTCAGAGTGTTAACAACGACCTGTACAGTCTCGTCAATCTTGAATTTCTGGATGAGCTCAACAACCTTCTCCAGGATTGCTTCAATTCTTTTGTCAAGTTCGTATTTAACAAGTACTGCTCTCACATTGCCATAGACTGCATTCAGCTTGCCAATGATGTCCAATTCTGTGACCAGAGATTTGACTGTGTCTACAATCTTGTTCAGTTGCTCTGTTGGAATGTGTGCTACCAGCTGACTGGTCAGACCTTCGATGTCAACGGAGGAAATCAAGTTCTTCAGATCCTCAACAAACTGAGCCAAGCTGAAGCTTGAAATCATTTGTTTCAGTTCACCAACTCTTTCCTCAAGCTTGGCTTTAATGGCATACTGGTCATCCAGGTCATGCAAGAGAGCAATGCTGCTGTCCTTCAGTTTCATGAGATCAATCTGCTTAATCAGATCTTCAACAGCTTCAATGACTGCAACAAGCATGGCATTGATGTCATATTGCCCATTAAATGTATTTAGTAGCTCAGAAAGCCTATTGACAACATCGTCAGAAAGGGTTCCACTTGCAACCAGCTCTTTGATCATTTTGACGGTTCCGTTGACAGTAGCAGCCAGATCAGTCAGGAGCTTCTCAAGAGCAGCCCTAAGGTTCATCAGAGAGGCCTCCAGGTCTTCAAAGGTGATTGTGTACTCCTCTGAGAGAGAAAGCAGTTGCTGCTTAAGCTCAGTTGCTCTTTCTTCAATATTGAGGTCCTTCACAAAGACACTGATGTGCTCGAGAACATTTTCCAACTTGTTCATGAGATCTTCTTGTCTAATATAAGCCTGCAGGGCCTCAACCACTTCCACTACAATGAGTCTCAGGTGATCCGCAACAACAAATATGTCCTCTGTAAAAGGCAGATCAATGACGTGAACATCACTATTTTTGTCGTATTTCATGAAGCCAGATGCGCCAAATTCTTGGTTTTCACCGTCAGCTTCATTGAACAAATCCGTCATGATGTTTCCTGACATCTCCAGTCCCAGCCTTTCAGGTGTGTTGTAAATACTGACCTCCTGGTTGATGGCATGGTTGTTGAACTTGGATTTAAGCATCACATGAGCTTTCTGGTCAGAGGGAGTCAGGAGAGTTTCAATCTTGTTGTCCAGCCCAGTCTCAACGGAAACACCATTGTCAAGGTTTTGGGAGGTTGAGATTCTGCATTCATGAGAGTGTGCGAATGCCAGTGGCTCTGCCTTCATGAGGAACTTGGTGTAGACTTGAGCACTGTGCTTCCCATACAGGGTCAGGTCACCATCAGCATTGGCAATAGCATCAATGTTGAAGCTGAAGGGAACAGCTGTTGCACGGGTGGTGGTGTCAAAGCGGAAAGCCTGGGAGTTGAAGCGGGCATCATTGTTGATTCTAACAGTAAGTCCAGCAACCTCAACTTCGGTGTTTTGGCTGAGGTGAGAGCCCAGAAGCTTACCAGCTGTGCTGCACTTGGCATTGGCCATCAGGTCAGCATACTTGATTTCAAAAGTGTGCTTGAGCTCCTCTTCTCCATAGGCTGCCTTCAGGCTTCCAGTCAGATCAGCCTTGTAGGGCTCTACCTTAAACTCAGCCAGATTCACCAGGTTGGCATGCAGGACCTTCAGGTCATTGTTGATGTTCAAAGATGCAGTGAAGTCATGCACATCCAGGACAATGGAATGGGTGTAGGAGGTTCCCTCGCTAACAACTGCTTCAGCATTGTTGTTGAAAGAAATAGAAGAGAGTGTTCCAGACAGAGACATGTCATGAGCAATCTTCATGTCAGCAAATTCACCTTTGGTGTAAATGTTGAAGGCACCCTTAGATGCATCCAAGGAACCGCTGAATGTGTTCTCCAGCTTCAGAGGGCTCTGCAGGGATGTGGCTCCATTGGTTGCCAGACCATCCTTGTTCAGTGTCAAGGATGCTTTGTGTGTTGCAGTGTTCTCTGCAAGCTTGACATCAGCATCACTGTTCACAGCCAGTCCATTGACATCCAGGGTGGCAGTCACAAGGGAATGGATGCGGTCTTCTCCATGGTCAGCACTTGTTTCCACCTCGATGTTAACAGCTCCTTTACCAGCAGAGGCTTCAGCCACATTCTGAATCTTCAGACCGAGGGCTTCTGCCTTGGTATCGGACTTCACAGCAAGTGTGGAATCCTTGAAGGTGACCTCAGCGAGATGCACCAGGGTATCATCAAGTGCTGCAGTGTTGGATGTGGCAGTCAGCTCACCATTAGCAAAGGCAGCAGCAAATGTGTTCTGGGCTTTGACAAGGGTGGAATCAATCTTGACAGAAGAGTCAATCTTGGCCTCTGGCTTGAATGGGAAAACTTCGACCGTCTGGGAGATGGTGGTAACACCATCAACTGGGCCAGCCTTAAGGGATGCCTCTAGTTTTCCATTTCCAAAGATCCCCTCTGTGTTCACATTACCATCACCCTCATACTCCAGAGACAAAAGTATGCCAAGAGGACTAGTTGCCTCAATCTTGCTGTTGGACTTCAAGTTGAAGTTGTCAGCAATAGTTGCAACCTCCACAACACTAATGCTGGCATCAATGAGCTTGTGGTTCACATGTGTCTTCACTTCAGCCTTCAGGGAATCACCAGGTGTACCAGCAAGCAGTGCAGATGCTAGTTAAAATAAATGTATAAAGCAACATTATTTTAAATGTAGAAAGGAATGTTATTCACAATGTCACTTCAGAATGACTTGTCAGTGTTAACAAAAATGTAAATAGAGTCATACTGATGATACACAAACTTTAACTTTGTAATAATTCTTGAGTGTAAGAGTTTAAACTGTTTACATTCATGATTAATCAAGCCTTTATTTACCTTCAGTCTTGAAACAGAAGAGATCTACAGGGCAGCTACCAGTGAGCTCCACCTTAGCTGAATAGCTGGGGTGGTCAACTGGATCTCTACCAGCAGATACGTCGGCCTCCAGGTTGTAGAAGTTGCTGTGCACCTTGGCGGAGACTTCAGCCTTTCCGAAGACAGGCACAGACACAGACACCTGCTCTGGAACAAACATCTCAGGGAGGGGAATGTCAATGGAGGCTACCTCCAGGCCCAGCTGGGGCACAGTCAGGTGAGGAGTGGTGAGGACAGCAGGGAAGTTCAGGTCTCCAGAGGATTTCCCTCCAAGTGGCAGAGGAATGGCGATGGTGTAGGAATGTGTGCCAAAGTGGTATTTGGCATCAGCCTCACTGTAAATTAAGAGACATTTTAAACATCAATAAACGTTTTTATTTATACCATTACATATTTATCAGTTCTTTTTCCCATACATTCAAAATGTGAGACGTGTAAATTAATTATCTTGCATCTTAATTTGTATCTAAGACTTGTTATTAACTTTATATTCATACCTTACAACTACCTTTAGATTTAGTTAAAAAGTGAATGTAAGACTGATCTCTACATCTGAGATTACTAACTTAATGTAAATAAACATATTTTAATAATTGAATAAATTAAAAATGGTTCAATGAAACTTTGCATTACAGGGCTCTTGTGGTGTGTATATGTTAAGTGCTAATATCACTGGCATTTTCATTTATTTTTCACACCACAAATGTTTCACATTGAATGCACAGAATTATGGCATTTTATCATAAAATTACTGATGGCATTGTGACTGAGTTTTAATTGTACTTACGCCTTCAAGTACAGTTTTTCAGGTAGAGACAGCTCAGGTAAAGAAGGCACTCTCACGTTCTGTACATATGGAATCTCTGCACCATAAGTCTCAATGTAGGCATTCGCACCCTATGTTGGGATAATGTCACATGTTGTGGACATAGTTATTTCACGAAAACAGGAGTGAATGAAATAAGACAGTAAAAGGGAAATGCGTTCAGTACTTGTTGAGTGTTTACAAATATATAATCATCTTTATGTTACCTCAACAGACTTGCTCAGGAAAGTACTGACTGTCATCCCAGTCTGGCCAATTTCCTGGTTGAGGAAACTGCCAATGGTGGCCTCAACATCTCCAAAGTTTGAAACGATGTTCTTGATCTCAGAGCTCACATCAGATTTGATTTCAGCCTCCAGTTTCTCGTTATCTGAAGTGAAAAAAAACCTAGTTGTCACGTAGTGTCATAGAGGAAAAGGAATTTCATGATTGAAAAAAAAAAGAAGGTAATGATATTACGGATGTTCATGAAAGCCACTCACCGTATTTCAGAGTGATCTTCTGGACAGAGGAAGTCTCTGGCAGCTTAACATCAGTTTCAAGTTCCAGGGTCAGACCCTCCGTACGGTGAATGTGTGCAGAGACTTTGGCATCAGCCTTCAGTGCAGGCACGAGGAGCTGAAGGTCCAGAGTGGCATCCTTCATTGCCTCAATTCTTTTAGAAAAAAAACATAATGATTATGACCTGTCATAGCATGATCTTATAAAACAATGTTCACATATTTTACATCTGCAGCTGAGATATAATTTTACATACTTGGCCAGGGCAACCAGAGAGGCCTGAGGAATGTTCTTGTTGACAAGGTCAATCTGGACTGAGTGTGTGGCCTTGCCCTTGGTTTCGGGGTCGACAGAGCCGAGCCTGAGCCCAACCTCCAAGTCATAATCAGGGATCTGGAGATCAGCTTCAACGTTGTACTTCTGCCTGTTGAACTTCACAGTCGCTGTGGCCTCAGAAGCTGCTTCTCCTGTGGTAGTAGGAGAAAGAACAGTTCAGGCACAGAGGAAATTGGCATATATATGCCAATACTCTCATTCAACCAGTTACTGATCTGTAATGTGATAACTGTTCAATAATATACTACACAGATATTTAAGTTGAATGAATGTGTCAGTTGAATGTATTTTTCCGTTAGTGGCACCTTCAGCCTATTTACCTTCAGCCTTCAGAGTCAAAGTCACTTTGTCGGTCTTGTCCTCATAGGAATGGTCAATGTTGGCAGTGTATTCTGAGACCTCAGAATACACAGTAGGATGCAGCTCGATGGCAAGTCTGAAGAAAAAAGCAAATGGATTTTCAGTATTTCCACAGCATCTCTGACAGAGATCACTGGAATACACACTACTTATAACTACTTGTACTATAACTATTTGTCCTTGATTTGCTTACTTGCTGTCCCCAGTGAAGGGGAAGTAGGGAGCCTCATCAGTCTGCATAGCATCAGAGTACTGCAGAGCTGTGCAGTACTTCATGCCAGCAAAGACAGGTGTGCATTCTGTCACATCAACTCTCTCTCCTGTGGCTGGGATAGTCTTGGTGTCAGCGCCATGCACAGACACCAGGGAGTTACTGATGTAAGGGAAGAAAAGTTAAAAAAAATTAAAATAACGTTTCCATTCACTCCTGTGTGTGTATAGATTCCCTTCCTTTATATGTTTTTCAAAATTTCTCAAAGACATGATGCAAAGATTCAAACATACGTGATGCTGACAAGCTTGGTAGGGCTCTGAGGGGCAGGGATGGTCAACTTGATGTTGTTGTGGGACACAGAGACCTTGGCTTTCAGGCCACTCTCGTGGTAAATGTTGGTGTGCATCTCCAGACCAGACTGAACAAACTGAGGGAAGTGGGCTCCAACCTCAGTCACAAACTCGATACCAGCAGATGGCATGAATGCCACTTCACTCTGGGGATGAAGGGAAAAGGAATGGGGAATTTAAAGGCTGTTGTTGTACCATTTAACTCAACTATGTCACAATGTGGGGTTAGCTTTCTTACCATATCAGCAGCAATGTTCACTCCTCCCTTGACTCCAGGGGTGAAGGTACCAGACAGGGCAACCCTCAGAGGAACACCAGCACCGGTTGGCAGGTAGAACTCATTGTCCATGAAGATGTAGTGGGCAAACAGCTCATTGTCGGCGCTGGTCAGAAGTCCCTTGATGAACTGCAGAGCATCAACATTGACTTGTTAAATTGACTTGCTGTAAAGTGTATTTCAGAAGAAAATGTTGTGGCCACACTAGCTTTTTTGAGGAAAGGAATGCTTTGTCTTTAGTCAACTCACATCAGCAGGGAACATTTTCAGAAGGTTGTCAATCATTAGTGCAGCAGAGTAGGCCATCTCCTCCATGTCTTTGGTCTTCAGGTAGCCAAGTTCCATTCCCAGCATTCTCAGGTAGACCATGGCCTCAGGGGCATCCTGAGCCTTCAGGTCTCTGAACAGTTTGTTGAAGCTGCGGCCAAGCTCTTTTATGAGGCTCTGGGAAGCCTAATGAGGTAAGAGCATGATGATGAATCTAACAGAAACTTTCCAACTCTTCGTGGGAATGATACAAGGGTGGCTGAGTATATTTTAGTACCTGTCTCTTCTTCCTGTCGTTCCTCAGGGAAGGAAGCATGTTCTTCAGAACATTTCTGAATTGGCTGGGCATCGTATCAGCAGCAAAGTAGATGGTCTTCATCACAGTGTCGGGGAAGAACCCATTCTCACCAAACAGGGCCTCAACAGTTGGATCAAGTCCCTTGCCCTCCATGCCAATCTGAAAGCACAATACAAATTGAGTTGGAGCAACAATCATTGTATCTGCACAGTTTCAAATTAAAAAAGCACCTCTTTCTTTCATACCTCAAACATGTCCACATCATAGCCAAAGGCATTCAACGTCATCTCTAACATGACTTCCTTTGGCATTTTGCTATCGCCCTCAAAGATCATGTTTCCTTCCAGGGATCCGACCTTGTAGTTACCGGAGAACTTGGTTGGGTCCATGACAGATCCAACCTCATTGCCCTGCAGGGCATCAAGGATCTTCTGTCTCAGCCTGTAAAAGCAAAACAGATGTAAGTGAGGAAGGTAACAACTGTCTAACTTTTTAGTCGATATAAATAAAAATAAAAATGGAAGCTTTCTACTGTAACATACTCCTGGCTCTCAGGTGCAGTGGAGCTCAGGATGTTGGTGACATGAGAGATCACAAAGCTCTTGGCCTGTTGGTTCTCCTCAACTGGGAGGGCAGCAGCCAGCTGAGACAGTTCAGAGGGCTGAGGGTCCTTCATCAGCACCAGGTAGGCAGCAACACGTTTCTGCAGTGGGGCAGCACCGTCCAGAAGGACCTGCATGAGCACCTCTCTGCCCTGTAAGGCACAAAGGGAAAGTGATTAGAGATCCTCAGAATGAATGCTGTCTATGTAAGAGTAAGTTCAAGAAAAGGTCTAGAAAACTCTGGGTTACCTCCTCAGGCAGAGTGGTCTGTCTGTAGGCCTGGATGGCAGCAAGCTGAACCTCGGGAGTAGCAGCAGGCTGGTTCACACACTGGATCACAGCAGACTTCAGGGCAGGGCTGGCAGCCCCCATAGCAGCAGCCATGTTACCAATAACCTGAGAGACAAAAACAACACTTACCAATACTATCAACAGCATGTAGAGTAAATAATAGCGCCTGCTAATGCTCTAACACTGGCTACATGTTACTGCAACACACCTTCAGGGACATGAAAATGTGCTCCTGGTCACCAGTGCAGTCTCCAATCTGCTCCAGGGCAAAGTTGGCAACAGCCTCAATCTCAGGAGTGACCTTGCCCTCAGCCTTGTACAGTCTGTGGATGGACAGAGTTTATATTCATCATTTCTCAATCTTTAAATCACAATTAATCCTTTCAGGGGAACCTCGGACATTGTCTTACCTCTTGACAGCATTACTGGCACCATAAAAAATGGGCTTGCTCTGCTTGAACTTGGCCATCTCCAGCATGTCGTGGACGAGCTGGCGAGAAGGGTTGGGTAGCAGACCCATGGCGTAGACGGTGGCATCGATCTCCATAGAAGAGCTGTCGAAGGTCCTGAGGATCTGCATGATGGCACTGCTGCACTCGGGGGTGCCGCACTGGAACAGAGCCTGGTAGGTCAAGGAGCGAGAGATTTCCAGGGCCTCGGGCACGCCAGCAGCCAGGGTCTCTGCAGACATCTTGCGGATCATGCTCACAATCTTGCGGGCCAGGTGGGCTCTCTTGTGTCCATTCTCGGTCTTGGACAGGCCAGCCAGTTCAGTTAGGAGAGCGAGAGCAGCATCTTTGTCCTGGATTGGGCTCTCGTTCACAATGGCGTGAGGGTGCAGGGTCTGCTCATTGGCCAGAACTACAAATCACAAAGGCAATTGTGTTACGTCCATACATCATCTCTTGTGAAGGCTATGTATTTGACAGACCTCAAATATATCCATCAACAGTTTTCCACCTTCAATACATAACATAAGTCAAAGTAAATGTCTTACTGGGGTCAAAGATTCTGTCATTGTGCTCAGTCACTCCCAGGAGAGTGGCCTTCTGTTTGCTGACGTTGGTAACTCCATTTTTACCCCTGTAGAGAGAATGAGGGTTAAATCACAGTCTAAAACAGGAGAGCTGTCTTGAAATGATTGACTCATCTATTCACTAGCTGACTCTCGGACGTACTTGTGGGAGAAAGGCACCAGGATGTGGTTCTCAGTGCATTCACCAGAGACTGGGTGGTGCAGTGCGTTGTCAAACTGGTAGTTGCAGGTCTGGGTGCTCCTGATCAGCTGGCTAAGAGGGTAGTTCTATTGGAGAGGTGAGAGACATGGTATAAAACACGGGCTTATCCATATTTCACAAAATTGTGCCACTAGAATCTTTATTTACTCTTCACAAACTACCCATGAGATCACATTTGATTTAAACATTTGCAAGGGTGAAACGATCAAAATTGGCTGTGCTCCCTCCTGAAAGTTTTTTTATTTGTCTGTCTAAGAAGTTGTCATAGTGCCTTACCATGCCAGTGATGAGGGCCAGGGGGCTGATGTGGTCGCTGACTGGCTTGAATTGGTCACAGCTGGACAGGTCTCTTGTGAGGGTCACGTCTGTGGCGATGTCCTCTCTGGCATTCACAGTGTAGCCAGTCTTGCACAATCCATAGATGGTGGGCTGTCAGGGTGGGAAAAAAATCTTGATTTTTGGAGGAATGCAAGAAAGCTTGCCATAATCTGCCTCTCCTTTAAGCATCTTATTATTTTCTATTTTCATCTTAGATGCATCTGTGTTATAGCACAACTTGTGTGTGTTAATGCGACTGTGACTCTGATACGACTGAAATGCTTGTTATCGACATTTGCATACCATCCTCTTGTTCTTCTCCTCCTCCAGGACAGGTACAGCAAAGGCAGAGATGATTCCTCTCTTGATGTTGAGGATGTTGATTAGCTCATCGTCCTCAGGGAACAGCTTAATGTCATTGTCCCCTTCAACAGTGACCTTCAGAGGGTACCTGCGTGGAGAACATTAGTAGTTATGTTTTATGTACACTAATCAATTACAGTTGTTGTGTTTTAACACAAACCAGAATACCAGTAACTACATGCATTATATAAGTAATGTCACATGTACACTGACCAATAACAGTTAATGTGCTTTAACACAAATGCACTGACGGTGTGTGTTAATCAAATTAAGAGAAAACATGGCCTAATTTTGTGAAGAAAAAAAAAGCAATAATTTTTTTTATAAATTGAAGAGAAATGCTTACTTCTCCATGGCTGCCTTGAAGGCATCAGCAGTGGCTGCTGGGGCAAAGACCGGGTTGCCAGCTTCATCAAATTCAGTGACCTCACTGAGCGTGCACTCAGTGGTACGAACGATGTAGTGGCAGGGGCCAGGAACCTCAATCTCAACCTGTAAGACATGGGAAAGGTGAAAATTACGTTTTCTCAACCTGTGGGCCAAAGAGGCAAAAGCTACTGATTTGTTTCCCTTTTCATTTGTCTACCATACATATTTTTTAAATGCATGAATCTATTGCTTAAAGTAATACAAAGCAAGTTCATTTAAAAATAAATTCAAAGCAATATATATATATATACATAAAATACAGGGTGTGTATAGTATATATATTTATATATACACACTACTGTACGACATGGGAAAGGTGAAAATAGCGTTTTCCTTTTTGATTAAAATGTACACCTTACTCTCAGACTGAATGTATACCTAGTGTAAAGATGTATCTGATGGTTGTTGCAGTAAATGAGTTGATCATGCATAATGGAATTAATTATGTGAAGAAATCCTAATCCAGATGTCAACATAAACAAGAACTGGACTCCAGTATATAACTTTGCTTATGGTTCACGGAAGTTACCAGAAGAAAGGATGAGCCATACCTTGCAGCTTCCTTTGGGGCCATTGACAGCTCCATTGAGGAAGTTGAGGGATTCGGCTTCATACAGATATTCATACTTGTGGAAGGGCTTGTACCTCTTGGCCACTAGAGGGAGAAGAAAGCAGTTTTTGTTTGTTTTAAAATGTTTTTAACAATGTACTTGAACCTCTTATAAATCATACAAAACCATGTCAGAAATCTGTCAAACATTCTGTGAGAGGCTTTCATGAAAGGTTTCTTCCAACACTGTTACATCGGGGAGTTCCCATTATTGGTAAATGCATGAATAACATGAATCTGTCATTGACTATCAAATGTCCTAATCTATATCTATGGTCCTGACAACCAATGCTGGGATTTGACATCTATGGTAAGAAGTTCCTAAGATGGCTATGTCAGTCATTTCAGTGAAAACGTGATTTGAGGATGAGGATGAGGATGAGGTGTGGTCAGACTTACTCAGGCATGGAACCCCATCATCTGCAGCGTCATCATCTGCATCTGAAATGTGAGGAAAATGAAGCAGAAGCATTAATTACACATCACAGCACTATCTCTCGACAATAACACTGCCTGAGCCTGAGCTCCGTTATGACAGGCAGTGATCTATTGAGCCCTTCAAACCAGACATGATAGATAGATAGATAGATAGATAGATAGATAGATGGATACTTTATTGATCCCGAGGGAAATTAAGGTTAAGACATGACTGAGAAAGACAATCTCTTCAGGAAAGTTATAGTCTGTGTGCATGAAAAGTAAAATGTGGAAATAGGGTGACATAGGGAATACAAACACACAGATGAACTTGAGTGTGCTGGTCACATAAATGCTGTACTACTGATGATCAGTAGGTGATGCAAATATTATGTAATATATATTTCAGATCGGCTTGTTTGCTTGTGTTTCTCTCTCGAAAGACATGATTGAATACTTTGAAATTGTGATTCCTCAAAGATTAAAGAGAAATCGAAAGAAAAAAATATTAGTTCATGCAACGTAAAGATGTTTCATGTTGTATGATGAATTATAACATAAGTATACGTTATTTAGCAATGACACAGTTCACCCCTATTTGTCATACTTGCTATAAATTCAAATTAACCAGAATCAAATTCATATTTAGAGCACAAACATTATTTTACAGCCAAAACATCCTGCACAAAATTAACATTTTTATGAAGTTGTGTGTGGGAGAATTATCAATGATGAATTCAACTCGAATTTGGAGTGTATTAGCTCAGAGAGATGTACAGATGAGCTACTTACGGGCCAACGCGACGACGCTTAGGATCAGCACGAGGTAGAGCTTAGTGTCCCCCATTATGGGTTCGAGGTAGCTCTTTCCTTCGGGTAGGCGAGTACTCAGTCGAGACTGATTCACCTCCTCCAGGGCTGCTCTTTTATACCCCCACAGCTGTTTTAGTCCATAGGAGGAGATTGTGAAAAGGGGCTGCCTAGGATCCAAAGTCCACACTGCTTGCCCTGGTGGCAGGACAAAGGCAAATGTTTTCATACAAAATAGATCTATAATGTTAGAAGTGTTTGCTCTCTAGATGACTGATACTCTTTTTAAGTTATTATTTGTATTAAGTTGTATTAAGTAGGCAGATGCTAAACCACAAGACACTGGGCTTGATTTTCTTATATTCAGCACATTATTGATCTTTTAAAGATTAGTGTGCAAGACAGCTTTCATAACCCTTTGCTCAGTACAAGATGACTGCAGGCCAAATATGTGATTGTTAGCATTTGGTAGCCAAATATACATTCATTGCTAGTCTCATTTGACCATCTAGCAATAGTAAGAGTCTTCCGATATTGTTTAAGATGTACTTTAAGAAAAGCATTGCTCCCTTTATGCACTTATTTTCCGGCCAACAATGAAGGAATCGTATTAGGAGACAGTATAGATATGCAGTAATGGTTAGAGCTCATGTGCACACATATGGATCTATTGTAAGGAATCCTATGAGGAAATGTTACTGGACCGCTTCAGATCTTTCCTTAAGGATCTATCCGCCTCAGCTTTAACGCTTCAGCGGATATCTCTTCTATGACACGTTCTAGCATATCGTAAATATGATTCTGGTGCTCGCTCTGGCACTGGCTTTGGCATTGTTAGTTGTTTTTATCCGTCAACAAATAGTGATTGGCACCAATGCCAGGACACATGCCAAGACACCTTTGCCAGCTTCAGAAATGGGTCAGGCACCGAGCCAATGCCAAACCCCCACCACACTAATAGACACTGCCTTATGTAATCGACTTGTGGCTCTACAATGCTAAAGGCATTAAAAGTTCAGTACTTCAATAATCTGCTTGGCACCATTTGTAAGGTGTTGTTGGCAATATTTTTTAAATTAAACATTACATTAAAAAAAAAAAATGTAAAAGCATAATGTCATTTTCTGTATGTCTTCTGTAGGTGCTTAGTTGGGTAATAACTGAGACAAACGAATTACATCATCTCTGTTTTAAACCGCGATCATGATGTCTTCTTAGTGTGTGTTTGTACTGCAGATTGTGTGTGCTGCCTGATAGGTGAGCTGAGGCTCGCTGTGGCTGGGCCTGCTTGTCCTAGGCCAAGGTACAGCTGCTGGATCGACGCGTGATTGCAGGCACCGGTCATTGATCTTTGATTTAAAAAAAGGCTTACTTAGGACCCAGGCTGCCTGTCGAGGGTCTGGTGAAGGCTAAACGTCACATGGCAGTGCAAGAGTCGCCCATGCAGGTAGTAGGGACATCACTTTACATGTCTTATATGTACATTAGACACAGGGTCAACAATATGCATCTTTTATAGGTGTATTATACAAAGGGCCATCAATATGCATCTCTGACACGTACATTATACAAAGGGACATCAATATTCATCTCTTATACATGTATATTAGACATAGGAACATCATTATACTTATCTATTACAGATCTCACCATATTCAAATGTGTTGAATAACAAAGTACATTCAATTTTTTTATAGTCTGGTTCGGGGGGGCAAACCCTTCTATCTAGGGTGGTCTGATCCCTTTACCCCCCCCCCCCCCCCCTCCTCACACTGAAGAGCAGACAGTGGAAGATCTTGTTTGTCAGCATGATGAAAACGACAAAAGCATTTAACCTTCTTACCTGATAAAGACCCTGACTCAAACTCACTCTAATCTACTCTACTCTTGGAGCAAGAAGAACATAGCAGCTCAAACCAATGTCAGTCTTATCAAGCCTCTTGATAGCCTACTCTAGTTTGGTCAGTTGGATCAGTCTTATCTTGTGACCGATTGTCTCCTCTCAGACAGAATGACATTAAAAAGTGAGCGTGTCATCTTTGAAGTTTAGTTTCGATTCCTCTCTGATGTCCTCTAAATTGATTCCTCACACTTGATGAAAAGAGCCGATAGATAACTATTGCAAGCTGTGATTCAGCACAGGGACACAGAGAGAGTCATGGAATATTTGGACACATTGCATTTACATTATTTACACATTCATACACTTTGTTTCAGTAAATCTCCGCTTGTAATACAGTGTTATACATGCAAGGTGCAGTTTATACAGTATAAAATATAACATTGTTAAGCAATATAGCACGAGTGGGACAGGGGTAGGTAAGGGAAAATCCCATGGGTGGTGTTCGGCCGTAGCCACAGAGGACGGAGGCCGAGTGGCGTAGGCAACAACACACGTGGGATTATTCCTTACCTACCCCACTCCCACGAGTGCTATATTGCTTCACAATGTTATATTTTATACTGTATAAACTGCACCTTGCATGTATAACACTGTATTACAAGCGGAGATTTAATGTCAAATTAACATTTCAACACGAATTTATTGATTAAAAATAGTTTATTTCCCCATTGTTTCTCCGCAACAAAAAATAGTTCCATTGTCAACGTCTTGGTTTTGAATTATAAGAATTTTGAATTAACGGTTATCATTAATGCGCTATAGAATGTTTCATCGCGGAGTGATTTATTATTAGCTGTGAAAAGTCCCCGTTAGTATGTTGACGGATAATCTATAGCATGGAACGTCTCTCGTCCAATCAGAAACAGCTAAATAACGAGATAGAACCCAGTTGTTTTATAACAGAGAACAACTCAACATTCACCTACACTTTGTAATTCTACAAAAGATTAGTGTTGATGTGTATAGTATAGTGTATTAGGGTTATGTTAAGTTGAGGGTATTAAGGTGCTGTAATACACTAATAATGATGTGATAGTGTGGACGAAATGACACAACTACCGTGGGTTTAGAATATTTCTAGTAACTTCAGGCACACTTTGCATGTTTTACGGGGTAAACTTTTTGATTGAACTTTGGTTTTGAACTTTTTTCGCAAAGACAAATATTGTGTTTGGCTGATTAGTAATAACCTTAAACTAGGTCTACAGTTGATATTGAGGTTATGTAATCAGTACAGTATCAAAGTGCTGTCCTACACTGATAAGAAGTACGATACTTTGCTTAATGATGTGGTCGTAATATAATATAACCAGGCACTACACGCGCAAAGAGTCTGAGAAATGTCTGCAAATAGACTTTGAGTGTTTTTTTTTCTAGAAAAGCATTTCAGCAGCAAAATAGTACGTTTCCCATAATTAAAAACCATATTATTGGTGAAAATCTGGACAAGCCAGTGCCGATGGTCTCCTATAATATGACTCAGTTAGTCACCTTCATGTGCATCAGTGAGTCTCATTCCCGTTCTATCCTGTTGCATTTAATGCCCTCTTGTGGAATGTGTATGATCTCACTTATAAAGGGATAGGAAGAACAACAGACCTATGGAAGTAGTAAAGCAAAGATATAACTATCGAAATATTGTCATATTGTCAGATTTAGTCTGACTTTTATATATTACACACAGTCTGTGTTGCTCTATATAGCTCATGTCAGAGGTCTCTTGTGATGCAATGCCAGACAGAATATTAATCATTTCCCTTTACTGCGCTGTGTATACATCAGGCAGCATGTCCTGTGTTTGCTGTCCACACAACCGCTGCAAACATTTGCGGAGAACATTAAGCTCCATCGCTGTGCTTGACCTCAGAGCCTCGCATCTGCATGTTTCAATGCCTGTCAATCAACATCTTCAATGTGCAACAGGACTAAGAAAATGAATCACACCAGTCATCTGCATGTTTCAATGCCTGTCAATCAACATCTTCAATGTGCAACAGGACTAAGAAAATGAATCACATTAGTCATCTGCATGTTTCAATGCCTGTCAATTAACATCTTCAATGTGCAACAGGACTAAGAAAATGAATCACGCCAGTCATCTGCATGTTTCAATGCCTGTCAATTAACATCTTCAATGTGCAACAGGACTAAGAAAATGAATCACACCAGTCATCTGCATGTTTCAATGCCTGTCAATTAACATCTTCAATGTGCAACAGGACTAAGAAAATGAATCACGCTTGACATCTACATTATGCCTGTCAACGACTGAGAACAGAAATCCCAGTTAAGTCAGAGTGGTTAGCTGGTGCTGATGATTCAGAGTCAGTGAAGCTTCTGAGTGATGAGGGGAGATCACTTCCATTCCCAGTCCAGATCAAATATGGGTGAACCATGGCACCTCACAGCACTTATTTATTTAACTTTATTTAACATTTCTATTGTTGCACTACCTCCATTCCTATTTATGATCATACTGGTACTTTCTTGTATTGTTGTTCTGTCTTGTCCCTTTGTTCTGTTCTAT
>NC_137914.1:4357527-4362527 GCF_963457725.1 Sprattus sprattus
CCATCCTCTCCCATCTCATCACACCCATAGGTGTGTGTGTGAGTGTGTGTGTGTGTGTGTGTGTGTGTGTGTGTGTGTGTGTGTGTGTGAGTGTGTGTGTGTGTGTGTGTGTGTAGGTGTGTGTGTGTGTGTGTGTGTGTGTGTGTGTGTGTGTGTGTGTGTGTGTGTGTGTGTGTGTGTGTGTGTGTGTGTGTGTGTGTGTGTGTTTGTGTGTGTGTGTGTGAGTGTGTTTGTGTGTGTGTGTGTGTGTGTGTGTGTGTGTGTGTTTGTGTGTGTGTGTGTGTGTGAGTGTGTGTGTGTGTGTGTGTGTGTGGTTTCTGGCCACCATCCTCTTCCATCTCATCCCATTCAGGGAGCTGTTGTATAACCTTTCACCTAAATCAATGATATTATTCCACATGCGCATGTATGCTAAAGGTTGGTGGATGTTTTTAAGGCATAGTGTCACCCTATTTGGCCTTAAAGGATTCAAAACACAAAAACATCAAAAAGAGATAGTTCATTCACCCAAGTTCTGTTTTCACACAAAGCGTTTACCTCAGGTCAGTGAGAAAGAGTTTGGTTTCCGTCAGATTACATGGATTTCGACAAAACTTTTGTTTTCTGAGCTTAACAAAATAGACAAACTACTTTTTTTCATTTTAAGAAAACATTTGATGCTGAAGGAAGCCCCAGTATCAAGCTAAACAAGGACAAACATTTACAAACGCTAGGAACCAACATCCAAATACAAACATACAAATATGTGAGGCCAATGAACTGGATGCAAAACCTAATGCCAGTTTCTTAAATACCAGTAGACTACTAAGAAACAGAGAATGGGAAGGAAAGGACATGAAATGTCCATATAGTCTTATAATGGGCTTATATAAAGTATATATACATACAGAATACATATGTATAGGCCCATTATACGACCATATGGATAGTGTATATATATATTTATAAATGTTATATGTATATATATATGGTCATATAATGAGCACTATGTTGAAGAAGATGTTGAAGAAGCTGGACCTGACTGGCCTGATAGTTTACCATGCAACGCGACAAACTTCAAAACTATGCTTTACTGCCCTCTAGTGGCCTTAGGTGAGATAAGCTCGCCACACACTTATAACGACGCCATTAACGTCCCACTAAAAGCATACCTGTTGCATAAAAGTAAATTAAAGCATAAATTCAATGCCATTAAAAAAAAAAAATCCTTAGACTGACAATTGTTGAATAAGATGAAAATAAAAAGGGAAAATAACACCTTATCATTAGTTTCCTAATTTGATACAGTTAGTCCCTTATAGGTTTGAGTCGTGAGTGCTCAATTCTTTCAGGTGAGGTGGCCATCAACAGGTGTTATACTGCCATCTACTGACAACACACAGATCTGAATGCTGCTTTGGTCCGCATGAAAAGGAAAGGCAATAAAGTATAAATACAATACAAATATCTCCAAAAACATAAAAGTTAAACTGGGTCGTCTCAGACTTTTGTGAGATGATCATTTCAAAAGATCAGAATGCCCATTGCATTGCGAACATTGAAACAATTTATATGGGCTTTAAGGCCCACACAGTTTCAATGCATCGTTGAATCGTTTATTATCCTTTCGTAGCCTGCCGCTCAGGCATAGTGTGTTTGCTCTGTTGGAGCAGAGACACGACAGGACTTTATAATGCGGAAATAAACTTTGGAGACTACATGAGCTGGCATCCTACAGCGCTAGAAACGCCCAGTCCGAGACCCTCTCGGCTGCTGTGTCGGTGTTAACGGGAGATTATTTGGAAGGAGTATATGGATCGACCTATAACCACTCGGTAGGGTGACACACTACAGATTAAAGGCTACGCGTTATATATATGCTTTCTTGGCAAACAGTCACATAGATGCATACAAATAACTAGCAAAAACTATGTATTTGTACTGGTCATGTTGGAGGGACCCTGCAAAGCATTTCATTTCGATGTTTTGCTCCCCCTAAACTATGAATTGGAAGCGTCCATTGACAACCGAGTTGGACCGTCCGAGGTGTCACATCACAAGCGGAATAAGAAGGCGGTGTGACGCCTAGACGTATGATGGAGTGGCGACTATCTGCGGAATTCATCACAAGTAAAACTTTTATCAGCTCTTAGTATCAGAGTACTTAAACTTCGTTATGCACAGAAATAACGGCAACAGGTTAATTGCACATAGAGGTTACATTATAGGCTGCCTAACCTATATTACTTAAGCGTGCTACGCAGCAAATGGTTAGTATCAACTGTTCGGTTCTTTAAAAAGTAAAGACACTCTTATAAGAAACCTCTCGGACCACCTTACAACTTGGACACGATTTTGGACCGAACGCTCCCTCAACACGAATAACGGGCATCGCTTCAAGATCATTCGCTCATCTGTAAGTTTGTTTCTGTTGGGCATAGATGAAAATACTCAAACCATCAGCGTGTGGTGCTTATTTAATTTCTGCTAATGTGCGTTTGTCGAGTGTGAGTTATGCGACGGTTAAAACAGTGTTTGTGTTTTACGGGAAACCGGAAACTTTTCAGTTTGTGCAATAAATAGCTAGGGGCTACTGTTGTATTTAACCACACGAGGCGTTCATATAGGTTTCCTGTGGTCTCCTTCGCGAAAAAGACATTTTTTACCGTACAAATTCAATACGGGAGTTATCCTCGCCCGAAATGCCTACTGGAGTTCTGTACAACCCTCACGCGGGGAAGCGGGTGCGGCGCGGGTACGAGCCTGGGGTTGAAATGAAGTAATTCTACGTGAAAAGTCCCTTTATGCTCTCTCAACGGTTTATGTGGGGAAAAAAAAGAAAAAAGAAAACAGCACATTTTTGTACAATTTCAAGCTTCAGGCAATGTCAGGCTTATTCGTGGACAATATTATGGGTGGGGTTCAGAACATCAGAAATAGCCAACATAATGTGGGTAGAACAGGTATTGTTTGTAGTGTAGTGCTGTAGTGAATGCATACAGCCCTGAAGCCACAGGACTGGAGTAGGGGCAGGGGGGGGAGACCACCACCAAGCTGTTGTGTGTAAATGAGTGGAAGCCCTTTAGTGACATTGCACGGCAAAAAGGGGTGTGTCCTGGTACACCGCCTCAGAATAGTTGAATCACCCTCTGCTGTTTCCAGAAACTTCACTGCAGCCAAGACATGCCTTCCTTAAACTGTCATTCAATCACACTGCCACGTACGGTCATTCATAATGGCCCCTTTCACACACGGTGAAGCGCTGAGAGCAGAGCTGCCTATCGTCCAGACTCATTACGTGGTGCGGCCGGCCCTCTGAGCCAAAACGTGATCGTCCATCTGTGACCAAAAGAAGTCCCATTCTCACGACGAGCACAGACGACTGAAATAATATTTTTTCGTCTTGGGAATTAGGGGAAGGAAAATGCACTCCGGTGACCCTTTGACCTGGCGCCAGGAACAGCAGCAGTGGTGGATAGTGTTGTGGGAAAAAAAAAAAAAAAGTTCCCAGAATGCCTTGGTTTACTGAAAAGGCTTGTGTTTGTTTTCACAAGGAGCTTCTGGTTGACTGGAGCGGGAGAAAGACTGACTCCGGCTCCGTGACTCGGGCTCCGAGTCTGGCTGCTGGTCCTCCTAGCATAGAGCTCCTCAGGGCTATAGCCCCTGGGAACCCAGAGACCAGCGGTGCAGATGGGATTTTTAAACTGGGGGGGGACACTAACCTCGCCTAATCAGCTGTGCAGAGTTATTAACTGATGATTGTCGCCTTACATAGGGAGAGTGGGGGGGACGGATCGGGGTCACTATGAATCTGGGGGGGGACATGTCCCCCCCGTCCCCAGTGCTATCTGCGCCCCTGCCAGACACCTCTGGCCCGCATCTGGCCCACACCTGGCCCGGACCCTTAGCCACAAGCAGCTGCCATCTGCCACGGAGAGAGAGCCAATCATAGTGCTAACCGCCACAGGGGCTAATGACTTCATGGATTATAGATGAGGCCCAATGATTGGCTGCTAACTGCATATGGCCCAAACGCACAGACGTACAGGTTGGCCTAAAGCAGTGGTTCTTAACCCTATTGGAGGTACTGAACCCTGCAAGCTTCATCAGTGCATTCAACGAACCCTTCGTAATTTGAAAAATAAAATATAGTTTCTTCAAAACGTATGTATACAAACGGCCCGAACATTGCTAGTGTGAACCGGGCCATACTGTGTGTGTCTTGACCTCTGCCGAACCCCTGAGAGTGACTCAACGAACCCCTGGGGTTCGAATCGAACCCAGGTTAAGAACCACTGGCCTAAAGCATGTCTCTGTCGGTTTGAGTGTAACGTGACCAGGGAGTGTGTGTAGCCTGTTCTCCTGAGGCAAACTGGAAAAGTGTCGGCTCAGGGTTTTATGAGCCGGGGGAAGAGGTGTTGACTGTGTAAACACGGACGCTGCGGAGTTCGTATGTCCCCTCATCTGTGATGCGCTTTAAGGTGGGCCAACGGCATAAATAAACGGGGTCAAAGGTTATAGAGAAGAGGTTAAAGGTGAATGACTCAGTTACGATGGCTCTTTCTCTTCAGGGGTTTGACGCGGTGGGGGAAGTCTGGGGAAGCTGGTGGCTGTGTGTGAAAGGGGAGTGTGTTTAGCCAGGACACATGGAGGGACCGGAGGAAATGAATAACAAGCGTGTGTGTGTGTGTGTGCCCTGTGTGTTTGTGTGTGTGTGTGTCTGTACGTGTGTGTGTGTGTTTGCGCACGCCTGGAAATGGAGGCCAGAAGAGGGGAGCACACTGAAAGGGAAAGTCTGTGAAATATATTGGTGTGTGTGTGTGTGTGTGTGTGTTTGTGTGTGTGTGTGTGTGTGTGTGTGTGTGTGTGTGTGTGTGTGTGTGGCAGTGTGTAAGATGTCTGTGTGGTGTGTGTGTTCAGTGTGTGGTTTATGTGGCAGTGTGTGTGTGTCTAAAGATGGCACTGCGCTCTGGCAGACAGGGAGGGGAGGTCTAATGGCTTCTTATTATGAAATATGTAGC
>NC_137914.1:4367527-4432527 GCF_963457725.1 Sprattus sprattus
ACACACACATACACACACACATCTGAATACACAAACACACACACACACACTTATCTGAATACACGCACACACACACACACACACACACTTATCTGAATACACACACACACACACACACACACACAGAGCCATAATGAGCCTGTTCCGGTCTGGAGCAGTGGGGATTGCCTGCTATCCCCTCCTCTGTCAGTCCACTGTTTGCTCCTCCAGGCATTGTGACCCACACACACACACACACACACACACACACACACACACACACACACACACACACACACACACACACACACAGCCATTGTGAGCAGGTTGGCCAGGCCCTGGTGACCACACACACACACACACACACACACACACACACACACACACACACACACACACACACACACACACACACACACACACACACACACACACACACACACACACAGCCATTGTGAGCAGGTTGGCCAGGCCCTGGTCAATATTGGCTCAGCCCAATGGGCAGCGATACGGCCTGCCTGAATAAACAGATCTCCTGCCTGAAGGGTCCGCCTGGACATACGTAGTCTCAGGAGAGCGACAGGGCCAGGGATGGAGAGGGGAGAAGAGCTAAATCAAAAATAAATGTTTAAATACATGTTTTTATTTTAATAAATGTTTTTATTTTGGTGAATAAACAGATCTCCTGCCTGAAGTGTCCGCCTGGACATACGTAGTCTCAGGAGAGCGCCAGGCCCAGGGATGGAGAGGGGAGAAGAGCTAAATCAAAAATAAATGTTTAAATAAATGTGTTTATTTTGGTTTTAGGCTACACTCACATATTTTGACCTTTTACCAAGATGATACATGGGAAGACTGTTTTTGCTGTTTTATGGAAAGGACATAGTTGAAGTGATGTGAACCTGATAGGCGACTACGAAAGAATGTCCATTGAATAATGCGCGTATTGAAATGGAGCCCTGTCTTTGCTGAGCTTTAGGCGATCTACAAGATGGTGTCATCAGTCATGAAGATGCCGGAGGACGAGTCTACCCCTGAGAAGCGCACCGACAAGATCTTCAGACAGATGGACACAGATAATGATGGTAAATATCAATACAGCGCTCACACACAATCACACACACACACACACACACACATCTGAATACACGCACACACACACACACACACACACACACACACACACACACACACACAGCGCTCACACACAATCACACACACAAACCCAATGACAGAAATATTGACTTCTCTGGAGATTTGGAATTCAGTGAATTTCTCCTCACATTCCTGCCGCTGTCCTTTCAATGGCAGATCTGCCTCTGTAAACAGGGAACAAACAGAGCGGCTAAACAAAAACATCTGACATCACAGGCCATGTTTGGCTCCCTCAAGGTTCCCCCTTGACCGATCCTCCACCATACACAAGTCCGTTCGAGTCCAATTCCATTCCCCTGCTTTATGGTCCAGATTTACATTTACATTTACATTTAGTCATTTAGCAGACACTTTTGTCCAAAGCGAAGTACAAGGGAGAGAACAGTCAAGCTAAGAGCAATAAAAACCTGGTGTAACAATAAATACTGCTTTTTTTTTTCTTTTTTTTCAAGAAATAGAAAACGACATAGTGCAAGTTAAGACTGATTCAGACTGGGATCTCAGCAGTCCTGGTGGGCAGAGGGCATTATTTGTCCAAAGCGACGTACAAGGGAGAGAACAGTCAAGCTAAGAGCAATACAAACCTGGTGTAACAATAAATACTGCTTTTTTATTTTTTCAAGAAATAGAAAACGACATAGAACATGGCACAGATGCAGGGTGTGAAGCCTATTCCAGCCAATCAATACCTTGCTCAGGAGCAGGAACGGGAGGGGTGAATTTGATTGGTGGCTGGAAACAGCCTCTCGCCAGGATCGAGCACTGTACCTTTAAAGGACACTCCTTTAGAATGTGCATAACAGTGCCGTGAATTAAGATGTTAACTTAACAACCGTATAGTTGTTAAGCTAAGAAGTATAGTAGCAAGATTGTAGATACAATATATGACAAAAGTATTTGGACGCCCTGACCATAACACCAACAGAGAATGTAATGACATTGTATTTCAAACACATACGTGAATACTTTAATATGGAGTTGGTCCCCCTTCTGCGGCTATAACAGCATCCACTGTTCTTGAAAGGCTTTCCACAAGATTGTTGGGGGTTTCTGTTTTTCTTCTATTTTGGAGATGGTGCCAATTCATTCTCTACAGCATTTATCCAACATCAGGGCCTGACCTCATAAATGCTCTTCAGAATGAATGTATAGTATTATTATTTTTATTTTTTATTTTTTTTACGTTTACGTTAATAATTCTATTCCTACTACCTTGCTGCTTTGACATTTGAATTTCCCTCACAGGATTAATAAAAGTGTATCTATCTATCTGCTTTATCCACAGGCAGTGAGACACTTAAATGGAAATTTTCAATTCAAAACCTTGTTTTTATTATAGTTATTTGAATTTTTTTAGATTTTATTTACATTTTTAATTTTATAAATGTATTAATTTATTTTATATTTTATTTATTTTTGCACAGTGGGGAGCATAGACCCTTTTACATTTCACTTCAATGTATTGTATGTGACAAATAAAAACACTTGAACTTGAACTTGAACTATCTACTAGTGTATATATGGTCTTTCAAACAAACAGCTGTGGTAAGTTGTCAATTGAATTTCCTTCACAGGTTTAATAAAAGTGTATGTATGTATGTATGTACATGTATGTATGTATGTATGTATGTATGTATGTATGTATGTATGTATCTATCTAGTAATGTTTAGTGTATATATGATATTTCAAACAAACAGCTGTGGTAGCAGGCAGTGGAGGTCTGATGGTTTCCCTCGTCTCTGTCCCCCTCACAGGACGTCTCTCTCTGGAGGAGTTCATCAAAGGAGCCAAGAGTGACCCCTCCATTGTGCGCCTGCTGCAGTCAGACCAGGGCACCTCACGCCAGCTCTGAGGTCATCTCACATCTCACCTCCCCCCGCCCCCCAAAAAAACCCCAACAACCCCAACCCCTCTTTCTCTTTTTCACTCCATCTTGCACCTCCTGCCAGTTTTGAGGTCCAAACTGTTCTGACATCTCATCCCTGCCCGTCCACTAACCCCCCCCCCCCCCCACACACATCTCATCTCTCTCCTCCTTTCCATTGGGTGTCTCCTACTGCCAGACCTGGGCGGTTCACAGAGGTGACGTCTCACACCCAGCCATCCACTGACCAATCCAGTCCCCTCTGGCCATGTCCCCACGTCTTTATCTCCACTCCTCCAGGCCCCCCAGCTCTGATGGCCGTGCAGAACGGACTGGATTCAGCCCAAAATAACCCTAACCCCCCCGCCCCCTACTCCCAAAAAACAACAAAAAACTATCTACCCCCCCTTCCCCCTCCTACCCCCAAAAAACAACAAAAACGACGTACCCCCCTCCCCCCGCCTACTGAGAGTAGTCTGAGCAGCCCAGTGACGATGGTTACTACCCCTGGTTTCATCTCTGCATTTCCTGGTTCCTCTCTGCGCTTCTTGGGCTGTTGGTTCACTCCCAACATGGACTCTCTCTGCACCGCATCTTACCCAGACTTGCTTCAGGTCCCGTCTGAGTCATCATCTTCACACGAGCAGTTCCTCAAACAGGCTCTGTGGCGGTGGCGGCCCTGCTAAGTCATATCTGATATTATTGTGATAACTGTCGTCCGTGCAGCACTTCCCACCGCTGGGGTTTCTATGCTTCACAGTCGGCTGGTTGTGATTGGTGGTTGTGATCCGTTAGCCCAGTGTGAGGCTGAGGTGAGATGCTTACAGATAGCATTTATGAAGATACACCCTCTACTTTCCTCTTCTTCTATTGTACAGTCTGCATCCCTAGGTCTTGCGGCTAAATGTTTTTTATATTGTTCGTTGCCTTATTTTAATGGAGGTCAAAGTGCCAAAAATATAATATTTGTATTAAAAAGGTATTATACTTATCAGTAACTGCTAGTGACTTTATTTCTGTCTAATGTTTTCTGGAAGATGGTGGTGCTTCTAACATTGCAGAAGCCGAGACGGCTCTGTTTTGCCATAGTTTTGTCACTTTTGTTTCTAAACGACATGTTTCAGTGTAATATCATCATCGGTCATTTAACGTGCATTATCAGACTGTAATGTTCACCCACAGTAACATACCCGGGCCTAGCATGCCCTCTCCACTCATCCATCTCGCTGTTTACATAAAAAAAGAAATAAACTCTCAATGATGTTCCTCTTTTTGTGAAGGTTTCTTTATTTTTTTAACAAAAACATTTTTTTTTTTTTTTTTTTTTAACACAGTCAAAAGAATTTTGTAAGAAAAATCTACACAGTATCCTCCCCTTTCCTGGATAGACACCACATATTAGCAGGGTTTCATGTAGTAGGCGCACACACACACACACACACACACACACACACACACACACACACACACACACACACACACAAGCTCCTGACCTTCCCCCTCTTTATTGGTCTTAAAGCTCAGATGACCTCGCTCACTGGCACTGAATATCTCCCTCTGAAAGCACAAACACTCTGGAGGCACAAACACACACACACACACACACACACACACACACACACCCACACACACCCACACCCACACCCACACCCACACCCACACCCACACCCACACCCACACCCACACCCACACCCACACACCCTCTGGAGGCCTTGGCAAACACATGATCCGTGTTATAGATTAGGGAGGGCAGAAATCTGTCAAAACATCTGCAGCCATTGCTTCAGTCCCAGGACACTGGTGAGGTTTGTTAAGTCCTACCCAGTCTACACAGTATGAACACTGGTGAGGAACCCCAGAGTTGGACTGAGCTGTTTAGGTCTGTGATGAAGAAGAAGAGGAGCTGAAGAGAATCAACATCACCAGGCTTGACACACAACTCTACACTCCCTACACTCCCTGCACACACACACACACACACACACACACACACACACACACACACACACACAAGTGAGAACAGTGTGTCCACCATGTGAGGAACACCAGTCTTTCCCCCCCCCCCCCCCCCCGGGTCTCATCTGATTGCAGGTGCTTTGTGGGAGACATGTGTTTTGGTTTTCTACTGGAGGGCGTCAGTAACAGAGCTGCCCCATTTACTCCCGTCATCCACAGGAGAGGGGGGGCAGGATCTGGAGCAGGGGGCAAGCAGGCTAGAGCAGACAGACAGAGATGGACACAGGGACAGACAGAGATGGACACAGAGATGGACACAGGGACAGACAGAGATGGACACAGGGACAGACAGAGAGGCAGGGAGACAGACAGAGATGGACACAGGGACAGACAGAGATGGACACAGGGACAGACAGAGATGGACACAGAGACAGACAGAGATGGACACAGGGACAGACAGAGAGGCAGGGAGACAGACAGAGATGGACACAGAGACAGATGGTGGAAAAGCAACAGACTGAGAGACGAGCAGAAACCCAGACAGGCAAGTGGACACAGAGAAAGGACAGACTGGCAGGGTGTGGGGATGGCACACACACACACACACACGCCTCAGGCGTCATGACGATGACACCCACACACAAATCTTGCCCATTTCCATCTGCTCCAGACCACACGATGGGGCAGGCTCGCTCACACACACGCACACACACACACACACACACACACACACACACACACACACACACACACACCTGGTCAGCCTAGCTCTCATCTTGCCAAGGCCTTATGTAAGGACTCATAACTCATCCTTGTCCATATCGTCCAGATCGATGTCACTCAGGTCATAGTCATCCTCTACAGGCAACTACACACACAAAGAAAAACACAAGAGACATCAGAGCTGAACAGCAAGTCAATAATACTCTTAACCTGTAATCCTATACCCCTAAAACAGTCAATAATACTCTAAACCTGCAGTCTTATATTCCTAAAACAGTCAATAATACTTTAAACCTGTAATCCTATATTCCTAAAACAGTCAATAATACTCTAAACCTGTAATCCAATATTCATAAAAGTGGTCAGTATATAAAGCCTTAGAATTAGACTAGAGGTCGTTGTTTCTCAGGTCAGGTTCGTAGTATTATTACTACTACCCCTACTACTGCTGCTTCCACCAGCACTTTGAATAATTGTGCTCCACGCACACACACACACACACACACACACACACACACACACACACACACACACACACACACAGGAAGCAGCAACCTCCACCCTTCCCTTCAGTCCTTCCTCTCCTGTTTCCCCGAGTGTGTCCTGAGGTCTCCCCTGATAAAGCTGCCTACTATGCAGTGATTGGCTGCCTAACTGAAGACAGACACACCCACTCTCACGTGATTGGTGCAGCACTCTCACCTCTCCATCTTTGCCATCCCAGGGTTCCGCGGCGTTGATCTTGGGCAGGACGCCGGCGCCCACGGGAGACGTGGAGCCGCGGCCCATGGACAGGTCCCTGTGAGGGACACACAGCGCAGGGGGATACGATCAGAGCAATCAGGAGAGGAGAGAGATGCTGGACGTTACTATAAAGCTCTACAGCGTTAGAAATGGCAGAGGGATGGAGCGCATACTGATATTTCATCAGAGTTAGAAGAATGAGAGAGAGTGTGTGTGTGTGTGTGTGTGTACGTGACATAAGGTCTACAGTGTTTGAAATGGCAGAGTGATGGAGCGCATACTGATGTTTCATCAGAGTTAGCAGAATGAGAGAGTGAGTGTGTGTGTGTGTGTGTGTGTAAAAGACATCTTTATCAGTATGTGACATAAGCCTGGTGTCACAACAAGTGGAAGTCCTTCCTAATGAAAATGCTTTGTAGATGTGAGGACTTCCTCCAGTAACTAACTGCGTAGTCTGCTCTATGTAGCGCCCCCTACCTGATGACTGCTCTATGTAGCGCCCCCTACCTGATGACTGCTCTATATAGCGCCCCCTACCTGATGACTGCTCTATATAACGCCCCCTACCTGATGACTGCTCTATATAGCTCCCCCTACCTGATGACTGCTCTATATAGCGCCCCTACCTGATGACTGCTCTATGTAGCGCCCCCTACCTGATGACTGCTCTATGTAGCGCCCCCTACCTGATGACTGCTCTATATAACGCCCCCTACCTGATGACTGCGCTATGTAGCGCCCTCTACCTGATGACTGCTCTATATAACGCCCTCTACCTGATGACTGCTCTATGTAGCGCCCCCTACCTGATGCCTTGACTGCTCTATATAGCGCCCCCTACCTGATGACTGCTCTATGTAGCGCCCCCTACCTGATGACTGCTCTATGTAGTGCCCTCTACCTGATGACTGCTCAATATAACGCCCCCTATCTGATGACTGCTCTATATAGTGCCCTCTACCTGATGACTGCTCTATGTAGCGCCCCCTACCTGATGACTGCTCTATATAGCGCCCCCTACCTGATGCCTTGACTGCTCTATATAGCGCCCCCTACCTGATGACTGCTCTATGTAGCGCCCCCTACCTGATGACTGCTCTATGTAGTGCCCTCTACCTGATGACTGCTCAATATAACGCCCCCTATCTGATGACTGCTCTATATAGTGCCCTCTACCTGATGACTGCTCTATGTAGCGCCCCCTACCTGATGACTGCTCTATATAGCGCCCCCTACCTGATGACTGCTCTATGTAGCGCCCCCTACCTGATGACTGCTCTATGTAGCGCCCCCTACCTGATGACTGCTCTATGTAGCGCCCCCTACCTGATGACTGCTCTATATAGCGCCCCCTACCTGACGCCTGCTCTATATAACGCCCCCTACCTGATGACTGCTCTATGTAGCGCCCCCTACCAGATGACTGTGTGTAAAAGACATCTTTATCAGTACGTGACATAAGCCTGGTGTCACAACAAGTGGAAGTCCTTCCTAATGAAAATGCTTTGTAGATGTGAGGACTTCCTCCAGTAACTAACTGCGTAGTCTGCTCTATGTAGCGCCCCCTACCTGATGACTGCTCTATGTAGCGCCCCCTACCTGATGACTGCTCTATATAGCGCCCCCTACCTGATGACTGCTCTATATAACGCCCCCTACCTGATGACTGCTCTATATAGCTCCCCCTACCTGATGACTGCTCTATATAGCGCCCCTACCTGATGACTGCTCTATGTAGCGCCCCCTACCTGATGACTGCTCTATGTAGCGCCCCCTACCTGATGACTGCTCTATATAACGCCCCCTACCTGATGACTGCGCTATGTAGCGCCCTCTACCTGATGACTGCTCTATATAACGCCCTCTACCTGATGACTGCTCTATGTAGCGCCCCCTACCTGATGCCTTGACTGCTCTATATAGCGCCCCCTACCTGATGACTGCTCTATGTAGCGCCCCCTACCTGATGACTGCTCTATGTAGTGCCCTCTACCTGATGACTGCTCAATATAACGCCCCCTATCTGATGACTGCTCTATATAGTGCCCTCTACCTGATGACTGCTCTATGTAGCGCCCCCTACCTGATGACTGCTCTATATAGCGCCCCCTACCTGATGACTGCTCTATGTAGCGCCCCCTACCTGATGACTGCTCTATGTAGCGCCCCCTACCTGATGACTGCTCTATGTAGCGCCCCCTACCTGATGACTGCTCTATATAGCGCCCCCTACCTGACGCCTGCTCTATATAACGCCCCCTACCTGATGACTGCTCTATGTAGCGCCCCCTACCAGATGACTGCTCTATGTAGCGCCCCCTACCTGATGACTGCTCTATATAGCGCCCCCTACCTGACGCCTGCTCTATATAACGCCCCCTACCTGATGACTGCTCTATGTAGCGCCCCCTACCTGATGACTGCTCAATATAACGCCCCCTATCTGATGACTGCTCTATGTAACGTGCCCCCTATCTGATGACTGCTCTATGTAGCGCCCCCTACCTGATGCTGATGTTTAATAAATACATTAATGCCTTTTTTTAAAGGTTGTATAGCCTTTGTCACTCTGGCAGGGGGACTGCCAATGGAATTTAGCCTTTTGGCTATAATTGGGTGCATTTACATCTTAATGTTCATGAATGTACACTGTCCCTCTTGATCAAATAAACACATTTTATTGTATTGTACCTGATGTCTGCTCTATGTAGATGTGAGGCCTTCCTGCAGCGACTAACTGCATAGTCTGCTCTATGTAGCGCCCCCTACCTGATGCCTGAATAATGGTGACTTCTCTATGCAACATGCCCGTCCTGGTCAGCATAGCGCTCCCCACCTGAGGAACTCGTGGATGCCGGTCTCGCTAAAGGAGCCCCTGAGAAGGGCGAACTTCATCTTGCGGGCGTTGATGGCCGCCATGGCGGGGTACCCGAAACCCCCGATGCCAAGAGCCGACTCCAGGTCCATCTGAGTGCCAGCCTCTGCCCACAACCAGCTAGAGAGAGAGAGAGAGAGAGAGAGAGAGAGAGAGAGAGAAGAAGAGCGAGAGAGAGAGAGAGAGAGAGAGAGAGAGAAGAAGAAGAGCGAGAGAGAGAAAGAAAGAAAGAAAGAGAAGAGCAAGAAAGGAAGAAAGAAAGAAAGAAAGAAAGAAAGAAAGAAAGAAAGAAAGAAAGAGGGGGAGGGAAAGAGGGCAAGGCAGAAAAATATAAAAAGTGAGTGAGTGGGTGAAAAAAACTACAGACAGACAGACAGACAGACAGACAGACACAGATGTGTTGCCAGTGGTTCCAACTCACCCCCACGCCTTCTTCTTGTACTTGTCGGCCAGCTTCGTCATCACCTCCAGGTAGCCGTTACGACCCGCAGCACCTGAGGACCACCCAAAGGAGATCCGTAAGACAGACGTTCAGACAGGTACTCAGCCCACACGCATAAAGCCCACTGGGGCAGGAAGTGCGTCAAACTAGAAAAGCCAGTTCGACACAGCAACTAATTACATAGGAGACACTCTCCTCGAGTTCAAGAGCCTTTGAGAGAGGCCTGTTGTTTTGATCCCGATAAACAAACAAACAAACAAACAAACAAACAAACACGTGACAGGCTTGTCTACAGACTCCTGGACTTAAGCCAGAATACCAAGGTCACCGAGTTCTAGCGCAGTGGACGTGCCTAATTTACACCGAGGAAGCGAGCTTCCACCATGCCCTGGAGCTTTTGTGCTTTCTCCTCGTTACCTCAGCTTAGCCTGGAGCTAACAGCTCAGCCGCCCCATTGTCACAGGCACTACTCGTGATTGGCAACTAGGTGTGATGTCAAGATACTGTTGTTATGGAGACAGAATACCTGTGTCCAGAATGTGAGGCAGCACGGCGATGACACACAGCTGGCTGTCCTCACAGGACTTCTTCAGGACGCCCTCATTGAGAATCTGGAGGCACACACACACCACACACACACACACACACACACACACACACACACACACACACACACACACACACACACACACACACACACACACACACACACACACACACACACACACACACACACACACACACACACACACACACACACACACACACACACACACACACGCACACACGCACACACGCACACACGCGCGCACACACATACACACACACACACGTGTGGTCTATATCGCAATATATTTCATGGGTAATTGTTCTAATATGATGAAGCTGAATACGGGTTTAAAAAACAAACAAACAAATAAACAAACACAGGCGCTGCAAGAGGCCTACCTCCAGGATCTCTGGAGGGGGGGTGTTGTCAGAGTAGAGGTCCAGGGCGCGAGCCACGATGTCAGAGCGGGTGCGGCCTCCCTGGTAGTCCTCCGGCTCCTCCCCTTTCCTGAAGATCTTAATGGTGGGGAATCCGCGGACCTACAGACAGACAGGACACACAGCCAATCAGGACATGGGAGAGAACAGCCCAACACAGGGAAAGGGTATGATATTCCAATGGCCACTTTTTTTAAATGGCAGAAATACTTTAATGAACATCTGGAAAATACACATCCCCAATAAGGTTCAGGGCGCCCTGAGACAACTGTATCGTTTTGGTAAACAAACACATTAAATTGAATTCAATAAGCACTGATAAGGGTGCAGGGCAGGAATACTGGCGGGAAACTGAATAAAAAAAAAAGAGTTAGTTGGTGTTCCTGCTGAACTAGAGTGCATCGTCCTTTAACAAGTGGCAGCCTTCTCCGCAGTGTTCAGTGTTTCACTGTATGTGCTGCTTATATCAGCTTCACTGACATGCTGTAAATGAGTCTTTTAGTAACAAATACGGCCAGAAACATAACGGTAAGTTAGAGTTAGTAAGTAATGGTCACCACTAAACTCTTGCACATGCTTGCTAAGTTAGCATCAATGCGGACTTGCTAACTGTTCACACAAAATTTCGTTGGCCACGTCTTTAGCGATTGATGTACGTCAGCTGGCTCCTACACACTACAAGATGCTGATTGGTTGGGGATGGCGGACCCTCCGTGTGAGTGTGCAAACGGAGAGGCAGAGGGAAGGGAGAGGGTGTAGGGGCAGGTTTACAAACAGCCTGAGGTCAGAGGGAAGGGAGAGGGTGCAAACGGAGGGGCAGAGGGAAGGGAGAGGGTGCAAGCGGAGGGGCAGAGGGAAGGGAGAGGGTGTAGAGGCAGGTTTACAAACAGCCTGAGGTCAGAGGGAAGGGAGAGGGTGTAGGGGCAGGTTTACAAACAGCCTGAGGTCAGAGGGAAGGGAGAGGGTGTAGGGGCAGGTTTACAAACAGCCTGAGGTCAGAGGGAAGGGAGAGGGTGCAAACAGAGGGGCAGAGGGAAGGGAGAGGGTGTAGGGGCAGGTTTACAAACAGCCTGAGGTCAGAGGGAAGGGAGAGGGTGTAGGGGCAGGTTTACAAACAGCCTGAGGTCAGAGGGAAGGGAGAGGGTGTAGGGGCAGGTTTACAAACAGCCTGAGGTCAGAGGGAAGGGAGAGGGTGTAGGGGCAGGTTTACAAACAGCCTGAGGTCGGTCTTTACCCCGTAACGGCTGTTCAGCGTCTGGTGCACAGTGGCGTCCACCGCTCCCAGCCGGACTCGGCCCTTGGTCTGGTCTTTGACGTCACTGGCGGCCGCTGCCCACTCTGGCTCCAGGCTGAGACGGGGGGGGAGAGGGAGTCACGTCAGAGTTACGTTCTTTAGGGGTCCCCCCACCCCGTTATTTCACGTTCAACCTCACTCCGAGATAAACTGCCGTGATATTTACAACACTGGACAGTTTATTATTACCACTTTTCAGAAATCCAGGGGGTAGTTTTCCAGCAAACGAACACTTTGAAATGTAAACAAAATGTTTATAGCTGATTTTTTGTAATAGTTTTAATAGGATAATAATAAAACCTTAAGGCATGACTGAGCATAAAACAACCCAGCTCAACTGACTGACACACACACACACACACACTGACACACACACTGACACACACGCACTCACTTCTTGCAGTGGCCACACCAGGGGGCGAAGAACTCCACCATCCACACGGCATCGCCCTCCAGCACGAGGCGGTCAAAGTTGTCGTCCGTCAGCTCCACGACGTCCTTCTTGCTGCCCCCTCCGCTCCCGCCACCCTGTCACCGAGGGAGAGAGGACATCGCCATGGGGACGGTGACAACAACAACACTTACAGTGCCAGCTGGGCAAGACACAAGTGGGCATTGTCAGGACTGAGGGGTATAAAGTTCACTTCATGGTCACTACGGCAACTATGCGACACTAAGAGGCCGCAGATGCTGTAGACACGCAGGGCTAAAGAAAAGACTAGAGCGATGAGAAACCACAAAGACAAACTCAATAACACAATGGCAGCTTTCGAGTGTCTGCAATGTGTCAGAAATACCTAACTTTAATGATCTTTAAATCATTAAACCGTTACGCATCAGAGACTAGTCTATTAGACCAACACAAGTCAATCTCCATGGATTTAACCTCCATTGATGCTTAATGGGTATACATCAGAGACTAGCCTATTAGACCAACACAAGTCAATCTCCATGGATTTAACCTCCATTGATGCTAAATGGGTATACATCAGAGACTAGCCTATTAGACCAACACAAGTCAATCTCCATGGATTTAACCTCCATTGATGCTAAATGGGTATACATCAGAGACTAGTCTATTAGACCAACACAAGTCAATCTCCATGGATGTAACCAGCACTGATGCTGGAGTAGAGTGTGCTCTACATACCTGTCTGCCGGAGTCTGAGCCTCCTGTTCGCCCCCCCAGGCGGTCCTTGACCAGGGAGCGCAGCGCCTTAAGAGCCTCCTCTACTATAGCCTCGCCAGTCCTGCCACCTGCCACAGAGGAAGCCACAACAGTCACATAACAGAGTATATGCCCACTGCCCACACTCACACTATGGCGTAAATGCCCAGTCTCACCCTATGGCGTATATGCCCAAACTCACCCTATGGCGTATATGCCCAAACTCACACTATGGTGTATATGCCCAAACTCACACTATGGTGTATATGCCCAAACTCACACTATGGTGTATATACCCAAACTCACACTATGGTGTATATACCCAAACTCACACTATGGCATGTATGCCCAAACTCACACTATGGTGTATATACCCAAACTCACACTATGGTGTTAATGCACAATCTCACACTATGGCGTATAGTACAGTATGTCAAGACTCACACTACAGTCACACTATCATAAAAACAGTAAGGTAAGAGGTTCTAACCCCAAAACCTACAATTCTTAAAAGAAAAGAAAAAGTACAGAAGCTTACAAAGGGGAACCAATGCTAAATAACTTCAAATGGCCCTAAAATAATAAAAAGCTGGGAATTAATATGACAGCCTAACTGGGCACGCAGCTGGTGGCTCATTACTTAAAAACAGCCACATACTCCCATATTTACCACTTAATAGGGACACTGTCCTAGGTATCTAGCTCACATAGATTAGTGGGGTACCTCGAGATCTAGTTCATGTAGATTAGTGGGGTACCTCGGGCTCTAGTTCATATAGATTAGTGGGGTACCTCGGGCTCTAGTTCATATAGATTAGTAGGGTACCTCGGGATCTAGTTCATATAGATTAGTGGGGTACCTTGGTAGTCCGTTGGCTTGTTCTTATTGGCCCCAAATATCTTGATTGTGGGGAAGCCGCGCACGCTGAACTGCCCCCCCAGAGACTTGTGCTGGTCCGCGTCCACAGCTCCGACCTTCACAATGCCCTAGAGAACAGGACAGCAGGGGGCAGAGGTCATTACAAAAGCGAGGCGTCCTCGTTGTTTTATAAATTGTTGGACACCACAGGTCTCCGGTTGCAGATTTATCAGATGCCTGAAGGTCAAATACCGGAAGTGACGCAGTGTTTCTAAGTGTCAGAATCAACTTTTTCTTAGGATTTTTCAGGGTTAGGGTTAGGGTTAGAGTATAAGGCTAAAAACTAGGTCTCGGTACCCCTACCAATGCCTGAAAGTAGGTTACACTTCCTGAACCCCCTGTGTATGACGTCATATGACGCCGATATTTGACTTTTAGGCATCTATAAATCCGCAACCACGGCGCCCCTGTATGCGTTGATTACTGACCTTAAGCGCTGTGGCGGCCTTCTTCCAGTCAGGAACCAGGTTCCGACAGTGGCCACACCTACGAGAGGAAACCTCAGTTAAGACAGATTCGGGACCGTCTGATCAGCTCAACTCAGAAAACTGTGCGGCGAGTCGCCTTGGCGGTCCTTAAGGGACGGAAGCTGGAACTTTTCTCCCTAACAATTCCAGAGACTTTCTGTGTTAAGCTCCCTGTGTGTACTCAGTCTTGCAGCTGATCCATTCAGTGTCATTAGCTTCGGCCAAACTGGAATCCAGTGAAACATCTCTAGACCGCAGGGAAAGCAGTGAATGTACAGATATGGGCTGGCTGTAGTAGGTTAACTTTAGGGTCGTGACTAAAGTTGCTCACCCCTCAGCAGTGGTGTTATCCAGGGTATACGCAGGTATATGGAGTATACCCACTTATTTTTCAGTCAGCATTGCGTATACCCACTTCTCAAAACAGGCCGTTTATCCTGTGCTGTATGGGCTGTTTAAAAAATTAAGAGTATACCCACTTCTCCAGGGACCACTACACCACTGCCCTTCAGCATTCAACGCCCAGGGTGTTATGGCAAGAACACACATGGGCGTCTTTTTAAAAACGTGACGCTAAAAATGCATTGATTCCTATGGTACGGCGCGCTTTACGTGTGCGCCTACGCAAAGCGCGCCGTGCCATAGGAATCAATGCATTTTCTCGCGTCCCGTTTTTAAAAAGATGGCCATGTGTGTTCTTACCTTTAAAAGGGCATCGGGTGCCAACTCACCAGGGGGCATAGAACTCCACCAGCCACAGGCTGTCACTCTGCCCAACCTCCCGATTGAAGTTGGCGGCAGTGAGCTCAATCACGTCGTCGCTGGGAGAGTACAGGCCATGGACCGAGAGGACCGCCCAGGTGCACACCAGCACACCTGAGCAAGGGAGGCATGGAGGGGGAGAGAGAGATGCGAACATTAGGATGACGTTCAAATAAGGCAAACGGGTATTTTCAGGCTCTGATGGAAAGATGCAAACTATCAAAGCTGTGGTCCATGAGTCTTCGAACAGGTGCACATTTACATTGTGAAATTCAAAGCAGTGCCACATCTGCCTTGCAAAATACCTTTACGAAGAAAGGGTCATGTGTAACAGACAAGTTAAAAAAGTTAATTCTCTGAGGGATCACATGGCTATTGTGATCAACTGCCTCTTCACAAAACTGGCCACAGGTTCAATGCAACGCACCCACTCGCCACATCACATTTACGTAGAGAAGTCATATTCTATCTCAATGCCTAGCTAGCTAACTATCGGTTTTTAAGTCTTAATATTGCAATTGCTAACCGGATAACATGGAATCCAGTTGGCCGACCACTGTACTGAATCAAAATGTATCATGTCACATCTGGAGCCCTTTCGAAACGACCTATATCCTAGACCTAGTCACTACATTTTATAAAGGTGCTGCCTCTTACATACACACTGCACGAATTAACGTTACAATGTGTTTAATTAATGAGAAGTGTCTAATTTCCCACACTAAACCTAGCATGTCCGAGGCTGCCTATCACCACCTCCACATACAGCGATTGT
Source organism: Sprattus sprattus (assembly GCF_963457725.1). NCBI lineage: Eukaryota > Metazoa > Chordata > Actinopteri > Clupeiformes > Clupeidae > Sprattus > Sprattus sprattus. The sequence continues at coordinate 4,383,639 of NC_137914.1, forward strand.
TTCCAACACCCCAAAACAACAGCGCCATGCAGTTCCCCGCAAGATTATATTTTTTAAAACTTACCTAAAACTGATTTCATGTTTGGATCAGCCTACTCACAGATGCTACAACCTTCAACGCTATTACCGCAAGCTTTCCTAAACAAGCTGTGTCTATAGGCAAATATGAACCAAATCTCACCGTGGCCCACGCTGATTGGTGGCGCCAGGCCCATGCAGCGATCAGACCAATGAAAGCTCGACGTGTAGGATCATGACTGGCACCTACGGCGGCCTGGAATAGACATCCCACCTTATGAATGCAAATAAACTTACCGGTAGTTCACATTGCATGATGACTCGTTGGACTGTGTGTTTTAAAATAAATTTACGCTCCGTAGATTCTGAAGAGCTTACTCTATTTAATTGATAAATAACATCGAAGTCTAACTTTCTCCGATAAGTATAATCTAACATAACATTTCTCTTTGCTTTTATATAACCCAACACTGAAGCTCTACATCCTCTGAGTTGTCTTAGTGTTGTTACAAAGAAATTATAACTTTTGCTCTCTGCCCCTTTCATGTAAGTGTAGCAGCTTTAGCAGTGGTGTAGTCCACTCCACTTATTTTTCAGTCAGCATTGCTTATACCCACTTCTTAAAACAGGGTGTTTATCCTGTGATGCCAGGATGGGCTGCTTTAAAAGAAATGCAAATGAAGAGTATACCCACTTCTCCAGGGACCACTACACCACTGAGCTTTAGTCAGCAGACACATACTGACCCCCCCACCCACGTCCCCAAACATCCCCATAGCAGGTGAGAGAGATCTGAATAAGCCCACAGAAATACAAATTCTAGTAAAGACACATCTCAACCCAACCTGCTTTTAGCACACAGGTAACTATCAATCAGTGTTGTAAACAAAATGGACCGCACACAGAGTTCGTTTTTCTTTGTTTTATTTTGCACATAACAATGTACAGGCTACTGCCCAACATTTCTTCACTCTCCTTCAAACACCACAAGAAAATGCCTTGTGGCACTGTACTCAATGTCCTCCTGGATCAAGAGGCTGTATAGAGATTATTTATTTTAAAAAAATGTATTACGCACATAACAGTGTAGACTGCCCATCCTTTCACCCCTCTCTTCCCTCAGGGCTAAACAGAGAGAGAGATGAGGGTGGGGTGGGGGGTGGTGCGCTGTGTGAGCCGAGTCATCATAATAAAAATAATAATTCATTTTATTTATAGTGCACTCTACATTCAAGCAGAATCTCAGAGTGCTACATGGTTAAAAACAGCTCATAACAAAAGCAGAGTTTTAAAAAATTATACATTTAAAAAAAAGTAGGAAACGCCTTTCTGAATAAAAAGGTTTTTAGGCCAGTCTTAAAACAGTCTATAGTGTCTGTGTGTGTGATCATCCCACATTAAAGATCTTCTGACTGAGCGCTGAAGGCATGGAGACGAAGAGCAGGCCAAGGAAGACCAGGGCTAGCAGCACCAGCAGCAGGAGCAGGAAGTGGAATCGGTATTGACGCCAGGCCAGGAGACAGGTCACCCTCATCGGGCTCAGCAGTAGCCACGCCAGGCTGGTACTGGGACGACTGGAGCAGGGAGAGACCACAGCGGTTCACTTAGTGTTGTTTATGCTAGTGTAAGGGTTCAACTAGCAGGGACAGGGGTTCAGTTAGTGTGCCTTATGCTAGTGTTAGGGTTCAACTAGCAGGGTTTCACTTAGTGTTGTTTATACTAGTGTAAGGGTTCAACTAGCAGGTACAGGGGTCAGTTAGTGTCGTTTATGCTAGTGTTAGGGTTCAACTAGCAGGTACAGGGGTTCAGTTAGTGTGCTTTATGCTAGTGTTAGGGTTCAACTAGCAGGTACAGGGGTTCAGTTAGTGTTGTTTATGCTAGTGTTAGGGTTCAACTAGCAGGTACAGGGGTTCACTTAGTGTTGTTTATGCTAGTGTAAGGGTTCAACTAGCAAGTACAGGGGTTCAGTTAGTGTGCTTTATGCTAGTGTTAGGGTTCAACTAGCAGATGATTTCCAGCGTAAGTGATTAATTTGCGTTGAGAAGAAGTACACACACACACAGAGACACACACGCACACGCACACCACACACACACAAGCACACACAAGCATCCATATCAATACCATAACTAAGACATTTTTACTTAAATGTGTCTTATTTTATTTTCATTTCATTTCATACAGACAAAAACAAATAAATAAATAAATAAATAAATAAATATTGCACACTGGAAAACAAAGATATATAAATTAACAATTTCATGTCACCAAGCAAAAGGTAGTGCAGTGTATTAGTTTGGTTTGTAACTTAGGGATACAAAAAAAAGCAACAACAACATGACGAAATAGGCAAGCAAGATCTACAACTAAATGACACAGCAAACCAACATAACCGACGGACATAGGGGCCTTAAGGGTACCAGCTGTGCTTCATGATGGACTCAATGTTTCAGTACCGTCTCGCTGTTAATAACACATTCAGTTACAGCACATTTACTCCAACCCTAACCACCTGTTCACCTGTGTGTGTGTGTGTGTGTGTGTGTGTGTGTGTGTGTGTGTGTGTGTGTGTGTGTGTGTGTGTGTGTGTGTGTGTGTGTCTGTGTGTGTGTGTGTGTGTGTGTGTGTGTGTGTGTGTGTGTGTGTGTATATGTGTGAGTGCGTTTGTGTGTGTCTTAAAGCTACTACATCACTTAGGAAGGAAAACGGTGGTTTGACCTGGTCGGAAGTAGTTCAGGTTAGCATAACCACTGGACGGGACTGACTCTAAAGTGCAATGTTCAAGGCAACAAGTAGCATCAAAGGATAACACTCTAATAGACACTTGCAACCTTGTTATAAAATACATTTTTCCTATCTATAGATACGAGTGTGTTCAGACACTGCATGCTTGCTTAGTGCAGTTGCATTCAATCAATCACAAACACTGAATTAAGGAGGATTGTCACCCAGAAATTTAAAATACTTACAGATTGCTTTACATCCCTCATATGGTAAGAGCCCATGTTGTAACATCAAGTCTTTCTCAAACTCAACTTTTGGTGTACCATTAGGATTATGGCCTTCTGTGTTCATGAAAATGTATACAGTGCCTAATAATTTGTTACATATGCGACTTGAAATACATAATAAAATAGACTTCTATTTTATATTTTCTTTTTTCAGTATTAAAATGTTTGTGTCAAAATGTGATTTCATGGAAAATGCTAGTTTCTCAAAATCTTTTCTTTCTTTGAGGCCAACATTCAGCCATTGAGACAAATACAATTTTAAATGTAAACTTATAAGGCCCGATAAACCTTTCGAGAAAACGTTGTAATCAAAAACAAGCAAATCCACGTCATTTCTGGGCTTGCTTATGTTAGCACTTTGATGATTAAAGTGACATCGAATAATTCCAGCTTTAACTATGAACATTATTCACGGCCACAAGGTCAACAGTCGATGTTTAAAAAATATGTTTTTTCGGAAGCAGCAAAAATCTACAAAATGAAAAGGTCTTTTAGGGTTAAGTCGATCAAAACAGTTAGAAGCAAACAAGACTTTCAATGGAGCTTCTGAACGTGAGTGAAAACCACCATTTTAATCGCATGTTGTGAGAATCCAGCATTTTGTAGTTCCCTGTTGCACAGAAAGGATTGCCTCTATGATCAGATCAGTGCCTCTAATATCTCTATGGTCAGGAGAGGAGTAGCCATTGTGCTTTAAGTGGAGTATTTGAATATCAGCCTGTTTATGCGCAGTACACTGTCACTATCATTCACTTCCTTTACACATCCGTGCACTGGACTTCATTACCCACTTCCAAAGTGCTCTTTAAACTCATCTTTTTATTTTATTTTGTTGAAAATCTTACTTGATCTTATTGTGTTTTTATTGACCGTGTTGATGTTAGGTGACCTTGAGTGTCATAAAAATCACCATGAAATAAAAATGTATAATTTTTATGTTATTTTTCAAACCCTAATAGACACCCATTGACTTTTCCAGTGTCATTTATTCCCAGGTGATTAAGATAGAAATGCCTGTTGGATAATAACCCTTCATTATTTGGTGATTGATTTGGAACCCCTGATCATTGTCAGATAATAGGAGATGTGAGAAGAAATAATCCCTTTTGGACATTTGTGATTTATCCTAACAGCGAGCTACCCAATGGCACATGACCTCAGAGTTCTATTGCGAGTACTAAGTTCCTGCATTCAAGTTCTTAATTCTGTGATAAAAATGGAAGCTTTGTCTGCCCCCCCCCCTGGCCCCACCCCCTCAGGCTTCCAGCAGCTTACTGATCGTGTATTCCCTCCCCCTGAGCTCCGCCCCTTATGTTTCTTGACTATTTACTCTCTCCCCACCTCCATAAGCCCCACCCCTTATGCTCTGATCCGCTTCTTAACTATGTATCCCCCCCCCCCCCCTTAGCCACACCCCCTCAGGCTTCCAGCAGCTTTGTGAAGATGTATCCCATCCCCTCCTTCCTCCTAACCTTTGACCTCTTAGACTCACAGCAGCATGTTGACCATGTTCCCCCCCCCCAATCTGATCGATCCCTATGCTCCGAGCAGCTTCTTAACCATGAACCACCCCCTCCCCCCCAATCTGATTGACCCTATGCTCCGAGCAGCTTCTTGACTATGTATCCGGGCATGCTGTAGAGGAAGAGGCCGAGCATGAGGAGGAGCAGCATAGCCAGAACGATCTTGAAGATGAGCCACTTGTAGCGATGGCAGATCAGGTAGCGTATAGCCTTCAGGGGACTCAGGAACCAGAGGAAGGTTGTGTCGGGGCGGCTGTTAGGGGGGGCAGGAGGAGAGGAGAGGGGAGGTTAGGCCGGGGAAGCAGGGGTGATGGGGTGAGGGTTGGGATGGAGATAGAGGTGGAGAAAGAGAGGTATTAGTGGTTAGCAGCCAGTGATACTAGTACTGAGATTACAATCTGGATATAAGCAATCGGCAAACGAGCACAGTACAGAATAAAACCTTGTTTGTTTGTATCCGAAGCTGTGACATGTGGAATGGTCAACAGAAGACAGAGTATGAAACATGGCCGAGGGCAGACAGAGAGAGGGATGGGATCAGGACCAGGAGCAATGTTCAAACATGTAGGCGAGGAGCAGCGTTTCCAACTGAGTTTTGTGATCTTTAGTTCTAGTTGTAGACATTTTCTCACCGGGCTGGGTTACATTTGTCTTCCACTATCAGAGCTGTGAAAAGGGTACAACTTGCATGTGAGCGCTGTTCTTTCCTCCTAGTTTCCAACTGAGCGTAACACCAGTGACAATACTCTGAGTGCGTTCGAAACAGAAGGTTGCCATAATAGATGTCTCACTTTTTGTTTACAATTTGCAGTTGCTGGAGGGAGCTGCCGCACAGATTTATGGGTAATGGGCAGCATCTAGGCAACATCGATACTGCCTTAAAAAAAGATTGTTACGCTGGAAGTTTGAAGTCATCTTACTAGACTGGAAAAAAGAGTACAATTGTTTTGAACGACACTGGAAGTTTGAAGTCATCTCACTAGACTGGAAAAGAGAGTACAATTGTTTCAAACGACGGCCCAGTTAGACACCCTGCTGAGACAGCATTTAAGCCGTTTCGAACGCACTCTCCATCTGGTGTCAGCATCAGCTGCCATCATGTCTCCTGAGGCACTGGTGACTGAGGATTACAGTCTGCAGTGTTGTACCTGAACGCGTTCATTGAACGAAAGTTCATGAACTCGTTCATAATTTTGGTGAACGTGAACTGAACGTTCTGTATTATTCCCTGATGAACGATACTGTGAACGTGTTCATTCTGGTGTCTGTGAACGGCACGTTCACTCTTTTTAATTTCGTTCAATAAGGTGCCAGATTTCTAGAGACTTCCAGGCGAAAAACACACATTTAACAGTTTCAAATCGCTGCGTGTGCTTTATTTTACTGTCAATGCCTGGCAAGTGTGAGAGCGCCAAGGTGGCATAGAGGCCGAAAGCGGTATTGCAGACATATAGAGATTTAGATTTTTGTTTTTAGCTCGCAACATATTGAGAAAAAGAACTGAACTAGTTCATTTTTTGGAGCTGTGAACTTAGTTCAAATTTTTGAATTATGAACTATGAACTGAACTAGTTCATTTTAAAATGTGTGAACTATGAACTGAACTAGTTCATGTATAAAGTGAACTTTCCCAACACTGACAGTCTGCTCAGCTCTGCACACACCAGCCTCTGTTGCACAGGAACTATTGGCTACAGTACACTAATGGACTGAACACTCCTTTGCCTGGTTGAAGCATTGTCAGTGAGGACAGACATAGAGACAGAGACGGTGAAAGGACAGTACAGCGAGTGGAGGTATGGTAGCGCTTTTTAGAGACTAGAGGCTACCGGCGGGGTTTCGCCCTCCCTCCCTCTCTCTCTTTTCTCCTCAGGCCCCCAGCATCTTCTTGACTAGGTATCCGGGGATGGAGTACAGGAAGAGGCCCAGCAGCAGCAGCAGCAGCAGCGTCCCCAGAGCCTTCAGGATCAGCCAGCGGTAATTGTGCCAGATGAAGTACCGGACGGACTTCAGCGGGTTCATGAACCACATGAGACTCGTGTCCGGCCGACTTCACCGAATGACCATGGCCATGAAAAGGGGGAAGAATGGGTGGGAATTGGAAAGGAGACAGATAAGGAATACGCGGGGGGGGAAAGGGGGGGTGGGGGGGGGGTCAGAAGGAGACAAGAGACAAGACAAGGAGGAGTTGGGAAATACAGAGTGAAGAAGAGAGGAAGGGGAGACACATGGGGTGCCAGGGAGAGGGAGATGACAGAGGAGGAGATAAGGAGTAAGGCTGATGAGCATAACACAGAAGAAGAGAGGGAAACAGCAGAGAGTGTATGTGTGTGTATGTGTGGGTGTGTGTGAGAGTGTGTCTGTGTATGTGTGTATGTATGTGTGAATGTGGGTGGGTGTGTGTGTGTGTGTGTGTGAGTGTGTGTGTGTGTGTGTGTGAGTGTGTGTGAGTGTATGTATGTGTGAATGTGTGTGTGCATGTGTGGGTGTGAGTGTGTGTGTGTGTGTGTGTATGTATGTGTGAATGTGGGTGTGTGTGTGTGTGTGTGTGTGTGTGTGTGTGTGTGTGTGTGTGTGTGTGTGTGTGTGTGTGTGTATGTATGTGTGAATGTGTGTGTGCATGTGTGGGTGTGAGTGTGTGTGTGTGTATGTATGTGTGAATGTGGGTGTGTGTGTGTGTGTGTGCGTGTGTGTGTGTGTGTGTGTGTGAGTGTGGGTGTGAGTGTGAGTGTGTGTGTGTGTGTGTGTGTGTGTGTGTGTGTGTGTGTGTGCTGAGAGAGAGGAACAGACTCAGGGAATATGAATGCTGTTACACACAGATGTATCTGTAGAACTAAGGAGGTGGTTTAAGCTCAAACAAATAGTCTTAGCACTACACAACCTAACCTTGTCAACCTAACCCGTACAACAGTGATTCCTTTACCTTATCTGTGATGACATGTAAAAAAAAGTTGGCGGTATGTGAGCCTAACCACTACTTTATTTGCAACAACCTTCCTGATATAAAAATAGTATAAGCATTTGGGAAAACTGTGCAGTAGGCATCACTTACTTGGGTTTCTCCAGAGGGTCTGGCTCATTGCGTCCGAGCCCAACTGGACTCTTCTCTGCCTCCTCCGCAGTCATCAGATGAAGCTCTGCTTCCACTTTACCCTGGAGGCATTAGCACACACACACACCCACACACACACACACACACACCCACGCAGCAGTTGTGAAGGTGCTGATTTTAGCATAAGCGTAATGCCTTTACCATGTTAGCATATCGCTGATCTTAGCATACTCCAGCAGACTTGATATCAAAAAGGAATGGTATAATTTCCACATTCCGAATTTCCGCATTGCTTACATTATATTCAGTTCAGTTCAAGTAATTGATCTCAATTTATCTAATTTGTCTCACCGTAAGCGTTAGCTCGTCGTTCTCGTCTCGTGCTACGAACGGCCACCAGCCCTTGACTCTCTTCTGTTTGAAGATGGAGATGGTGGGGAGCTCCTGCTCGTTCAGCACCATGTTCAGGGAGCACTGTTTGGCCGTCTTCGCCCCACGCGTGAACCGGTTCAGATCCAGCTCTATCGCACCTACATGGAAGAGTGGCAGATCATATGATGAAGAAACAAAATGGCTGCCGCCTGCAGTACCAGTCAAAAGTTTGGACAGACCTTTAATTTTTAACTTTAAGTGTTTTCTTTACTTTTATTATTTTCTACATTTTAGATTAATACTGAAGATATTTTAACTAGCAAAGAACTCGTATGGAATGGTGTACTAAACAAAAAAAGTGTTATCTACCATGAAGAAAATAATAAAAGTAAAGAAAAAACTTCTCAAAAAATGTGAGGGTGTGTCCAAACTTTTGACTGGTACTGTATGTAGGCCTATGTTTAGGCCTCAGAGGCAAGAATTGACCCTGTCAGTGTGAAAGCATAAATGATTGATTAGCAGAAGTTCCTCTTCCTATGTAAATACGAAGGGCACATTCTAAGCAAACAAATCAATCCATAGTTACAGGTTATACACAAATGAAAACATAATTATGAATAGTATACTCCATTTCTACTAACAGATGCCACTAAAAACTACACACTGTACCTTTAAAACCACACTGTCATGATCATACCACATTACAGCAAGAAAATAGAAAAATAGAAAATAGAAGACAATAAAGGCTTTTCTATTCTATTCTATAATGAAACTTTCAACTGAAATGGACAGATTTAATAATGCGAGACTCGCTTTTGCAGTGGTTGCTCAGTGTAAGTCTTCATCTGCTTGTCTTCTTAAGCTCAAGGATGCCTAATTAGCAACAACACACTAATCGGCGGAGTGGCAGTGATTTATTTCCGAAATGGACAGTACCCAGGAAGTCGTCGGCAGAAAAATGGTCTGCGTCCCAGACTTGCATGGTAAGCCTTGCGGGGATCTTGTACTCGGTCTCATCCCAAGAGAACATGGACTCCTTCTTGGACATGACGATCTTCTCCTCGGCCATCAGGTAGTCGAAGGGGTAGACGTAGCGCCAGTTGAAATTGCCCTCGCCAGTCAGAGAGTGGTAGTGGACATCTGTATCCTGCTTATCCTCCTGCTGACCCTTCAACCAGCTGTGCAAGGGCAGCCATGTCATTTAGTCAGGGACGAAACACAACCCAGTTAACTCACAGTGACAATACAACTGAGGCTGTGCTTTTATTGTGTGAGGTCTGTGAAACAGCTGTTCAAGCGCGCAGGCGTAAATCTCTAAGTTGACCCGGCGCACAGAAGCATCTCAGGGCCTGGTGGTTTTCACATTAAAGAGGTTGTGGTAGATTTGATCTCTTTTCTGTGTGGAAAATCCACAGTCTGGTCTCTTGAGGACATTGAACATCTTGGCAAGTACCAAGCTAGACATGTGTCTTCTTTCTCCTGTCTACTAAGACAACCAGTGTGTATTTCACACAGCTTAGTCTCACCTAACCTAAGGTCCTCTGAGGGATTTTACTGTACACTGCAATTTCCTGTTTCTCTATGCATGTAAGGTCTTAAGTATTTGGAATGTAATTCATTTGGCTTAGAGATTGTGCCTGCACGCAAGGATTGATACGGTTATGTAGAAATGCTTCTTATACACATGCTAACAGTCAGTAATTATGAGAAGGGAATACGTTATATTTAAAGATAAAATGTATTAAATGAAAGAAAAAATAGTGCTTAAAATTACTTTATAGTGTAGTTACAAGCTAAATGTGACCTTCCAGTTAGAAACCAGTGGTTATGTGCTCAAAAGAGTCATGTTAAATTCATGCACCTTTTGCATTAATGCACTTTTAAAGGTTTTATTTGCTGTTACTATTGGCAAATAACTGATAGGTAATGGATTGTTGAATTTGTTCACTTCTTGGGATGAAGGATTCAATAAAAGCCTAATTTGGAATTGGAGGGTCACATTAGGTCATGCAAAACAGGCCTTTAGCATTAAAACAGGGGACAGCTGGTATGCTCTGGAAAACAGAAAAACAACCTCTTCAAACACACACACACACACACACACACACACACGCACACACAGAATGTTATTTTGCATAAACCCGGTTCGTTCATCTCCGTGACAAGAAAGTCCTTAAAGCAAACCAAGGCAAATGAGTCTGAGATGGCGCTTAGGCTACGCTAACCTGCTGAGGCTGAGATGGCACTGAGGCTACGCTAACCTGATGAGTCTAATATGGCACTAAGGCTAAGCTAACCTGATGAGTCTATTATGGCACTAAGGCTAAGCTAACCTGATGAGTCTAATATGGCTCTAAGGCTAAGCTAACCTGATTAGTCTAAGATGGCACTGAGGCTACGCTAACCTGATGAGTCGGAGATGACACTGAGGCTACGCTTACCTGATGAGTCGAGATGGCACTGAGGCTACGCTAACCTGATGAGTCTGAGATGGCGCTGAGGCTACGCTAACCTGATGAACCTGAGATGGCACTGAAGCTACGCTAACCTGATGAGTCTGAGATGGCGCTGAGGCTACGCTAACCTGATGAACCTGAGATGGCTCTGAGGCTACGCTAACCTGATGAGTCCTAATATCTTTCATGACCTTGATTAGTTATGCATCACATGACTTCGGCACTCTCGCTCTGTCCTAACTGCAGAAAAAGATCTGGGGTTGTGGCATGCAGAGGTGGCCATCTTTTTCCCCCGTGGAGCTGAGGAGGCCAAGCATAGTGAGTGCAGGGGTGAGCTGAACATACACAGCCATGGAGGAAATCTACTCCCGCCGAGAAAGAGAGAGAGAGAGAGAGAGGGAAAGAAAGAGAGCGAGAGAGAGAGAGAGAGGGAGGGAGAGAGAGAGAGGGAGAAGTTAACCCCATTTCCTGCAGGTGTCATGTGTGCGGAGAGGAATGTCCTTTAATAATTCAGATGTATCGATGAACTGGATATTGTGCTAAATCTATTTGTCTTACTGTCAAAAGCTGCTGGCCGCACACACTATGCCCTCTACTCACTAGTCATGCTCATGTGCATCTAACTGTGGCAGTGGGCTTTGTGACACTGACAGCCAGATAGTGTGCAAAATCTATTTGTCTTACTGTCAAAGCTGCTGACCCTCTCTCTCTCTCCCTCTGTCACTATCTCCCTCTCTCTCTCGCCCTCTCTCTCTCTCTCTCTCCCTCTGTCACTATCTTCCTCTCTCTCTCCCTCTGTCACTATCTCCCTCTCTCTATCTCACTATGCCCTCTACTCTATCATGCTCATGTGCATCTAACTGTGGCAGTGGGCTTTGTGACACTGACAGCCAGCCTGCGGGGCTGATGAAGTCTGAGATGAATAATAAGTGCCCAAGTTGGAGCCCTCTGAGAGAGAGCAACTCCCAGTACTGATGACTGTGACACGACAGCACCTGGGGGAGGAGCCAGGGCTGACACTTTCACCATGGTAATCATGTCACCATGGCAACGTCAGCACAGATGCTAAGCGCAAAGCCATGGTGTATGCATATGTGTGTGTGTGTGTGTGTGTGTGTGTGTGTGTGTGTATTTGTGAGAGAGTGTGGGGTGGGTAATAGTGCGTGGTAAAGTGTGAAGCAACTTTAACCTCAAAGAGAGAACCAAGTTTATAGCTGTGAAACCTACCGTAAGTGTTAATGTGGGACCTCTGTGATAAGTGGATTGTCTGTGATATTGTTAGACATCTGTGATAGTGTGGGATGTCGGTGATAGTGTGGGAGGTCTGTGATAGCATAGGACAGTCTGTGATATTGTAAGACATCTGTGATATTGTAGGATGTCTGTGATAGTGTAGGATGTGTAGGATATTGTAAGGTATCTGTGATAGTGTAGGATGTCTTTGATAGCATAGGATAGTCTGTGATATTGTAAGGCATCTGTGATAGTGTAGGATGTCTTTGATAGCGTAGGATAGTCTGTGATATTGTAAGACATCTGTGATAGTGTAGGATGTCTTTGATAGCGTAGGATAGTCTGTGATATTGTAAGGCATCTGTGATAGTGTAGGATGTCTTTGATAGCGTAGGATGTCGGTGATATTGTAAGGCATCTGTGATACTGTAGGATGTCTTTGATAGCATAGGATAGTCTGTGATATTGTAAGGCATCTGTGATAGTGTAGGATGTCTTTGATAGCATAGGATAGTCTGTAATATTGTAAGGCATCTGTGATAGTGTAGGATGTCTTTGATAGCAGAGGATAGTCTGTGATATTGTAAGGCATCTGTGATAGTGTAGGATGTCTTTGATAGCAGAGGATAGTCTGTGATATTGTAAGACATCTGTGATAGTGTAGGATGTCTGTGATAGTGTAGGAGGTCTGTGATATTGTAAGACATCTGTGATAGCGTAGGATGTCTTTGATAGCACTGCGGCTTGGTGTGAGAGTGCAGACATGCAGGCATTCATCCAATTCTTCCATGCAGGATCATGGAGAAGCCCCAGGTCTCAAAGCTCCAGAGCTGTGGAACCCTAAAAATGTAGTTGTGGTGGACCCCAAGACCATACCATATTAAGCAAATATTTGTTAAAATAAGGAAACATTTGAATGTGCTACAATAGCTTATTCTTTTTTATAGATTTTGATCCCAGAACCACACTCAAAATGAAATATGGTTAGGCTACCCTGATCCAAATTCAGCATTTACTTTTCGATTGCTTGAATGTAAATGTCAACGATTACAAGATCGCCTTTAACATAGTGTTAGGAAAACAATCACACTATCTGTTTAACTGATATGGTCCTGAGTGGCCTCCATTGTGTGTGCAAGCTTGTGAGGTGTAATGTGATTTCATAGGACAGCTAAATGCAGGGGGGGGGGGGGCTGCAACAGCAAGTGCTGGGTGCTGATAGGTCAGCTGGGCGCGAGCCATGCGATGGAATCATGTTTACCCCCTGACATAGATGTCAGACATCTTCTCTCCTGTCATGAAAGCATCGTCTTCTAGAACTACGTCCTCAGTGTTCCAAATTATAACCCGCAGCTCATAACTAAAGAGCAGCCATGATGCAGGAGGCCAGGGAGAACACAACAAACACACAACAAACAAACAAACAAACAAACAAACACAGACGGAAACCAACCAAAGAATGACAAAGACGTACAAAAAAAAGAGAGAAATGGCAACAAACAGAAAAAAGAAAGAGAGACACACATACACAAACAGAAACAACAGCAAAACGAAACAAAACAAACAAATAAAAAAAAGATTAACATCAAACCAGCACACATCTTCGCACACCCACCCATACCTACCCCCTGACAAATATGTCACTGGACTTTTCCCCTGTGAAGTAATCATCGTCTTCCAGAATTACCTCGTCTGTATTCCATATAATCACCCTGAGCTCATATCTGGCAAGAAGTGGAGGGAAGGGACATGGTAAGCACTGGACAACTGACTGACGCTCTGGACAGTGTACAGCATCCAGTCTTCCCTGCAGTCTACAGCATTCACACCAGTCTACAGCATTCACACCAGTCTACAGCATCTAGTCTCCACTGCTATCAGTAGCATTCACACCCATCTACAGCAATCACACCAGTCTACAGCATTCACACCAGTCTCCACTGCTATCAGTAGCATTCACACCAGTCTATAGCATTCACACCCATCTACAGCAATCACACCAGTCTACAGCATTCACACCAGTCTACAGCATTCACACCAGTCTCCACTGCTATCAGTAGCATTCACACCAGTCTATAGCATTCACACCCATCTACAGCAATCACACCAGTCTACATCATTCACACCAGTCTACAGCATCCAGTCTCCCCTGCAGTCTATAGCATTCACACCAGTCTACAGCATTCACACCAGTCTACAGCATTCACACCAGTCTACAGCATTCACACCAGTCTACAGCATCCACACCAGTCTACAGCATTCACACCAGTCTACAGCATTCACACCAGTCTACAGCATCCACACCAGTCTACAGCATTCACACCAGTCTACAGCATCCAGTCTACAGCATTCACACCAGTCTACAGCATTCACACCAGTCTACAGCATTCACACCAGTCTACAGCATTCACACCAGTCTACAGCATCCACACCAGTCTACAGCATTCACACCAGTCTACAGCATCCAGTCTACAGCATTCACACCAGTCTACAGCATTCACACCAGTCTACAGCATTCACACCAGTCTACAGCATTCACACCAGTCTCCACTGCTATCAGTAGCATTCACACCAGTCTATAGCATTCACACCAGTCTACAGCATCCAGTTTACAGCATTCACACCAGTCTACAGCATCCAGTTTACAGCATTCACACCAGTCTACAGCATTCACACCAGTCTACAGCATCCAGTCTACAGTATTCACACCAGTCTACAGCATTCACACCAGTCTACAGCATTCACACCAGTCTACAGCATTCACACCAGTCTACAGTATTCACACCAGTCTACAGCATTCACACCAGTCTACAGCATTCACACCAGTCTCCACTGCTATCAGTAGCATTCACACCAGTCTATAGCATTCACACCAGTCTACAGCATCCAATTTACAGCATTCACACCAGTCTACAGCATCCAGTTTACAGCATTCACACCAGTCTACAGCATTCACACCAGTCTACAGCATCCAGTCTACAGTATTCACACCAGTCTACAGCATTCACACCAGTCTACAGCATTCACACCAGTCTACAGCATTCACACCAGTCTACAGCATTCACACCAGTCTACAGCATTCACACCAGTCTACAGTATTCACACCAGTCTACAGCATTCACACCAGTCTACAGCATTCACACCAGTCTACAGCATTCACACCAGTCTATAGCATTCACACCAGTCAGTAGCATTCACACCAGCCTACAGCATTCACACCAGTCTATAGTATTCCGTCTCCACTGCAATCAGTAGCATTCACACCAGTCTACAGCACTCGTATCAGTTAATAGTATTCAGAGTCATCACACACAGACTGGTGTGATTGATGACTCTGACATAGTATTCCGTCTCCACTGCAATCAGTAGCATGCACACCAGTCTATAGTATTCACACCAGTCAGTGGCATTCACACCAGTCTATAGTATTCACACCAGTCAGTGCCATTCACACCAGTCTATAGTATTCACACCAGTCAGTGCCATTCACACCAGTCTATAGTATTCACACCACACTAGTCTAAAGCATTCATTCTCAGCATTCGCCCCTGTGACTAAAGAACACCTAAGAATACAAGACGTATCCCACTGATGGAGAGTGTGCGTGGGTGGGACCCGGGGTGAGAAGAGAAGGGAAAAAAGTGTTGCAGGTAATCACAGCTGTGAGCATAACCTTTACCAACCCCGCAAAAACAAGATGCATATTGCTTTAATTCAACAGTTCTACCACCGACTAATTTTTGGTGAAATACCATACAGTGGCCTCTCCAAACAGATACAGAGCACCAGAGGAGAGCTGAAAAAGATACTGCTCATCTATTCAGACACGGCAAGCCTTAGTGAATCAATGCATCCGGACTCAAATGATGTACTGACTGAAATATTCATCAGATTTTTCATTGCTAGTTTTACTTATCTCACTATATAAGGGACCCATAATGTGGTGGAGTGTACCTCTTTGGTTTCCGTGGTGATATGTCAATGGCAGGTCCTGGTGCAGTCATGTCCATCGGAAACATGTCAACCCACATCTCAAGACTACCCTAAAAACATGGCAGAAAAAAGTCACACTTGTGGCTGCGGAGGAAACTCTTAATGAAGGGGTAGGGTCTGATACAGTGGAGGGCACTCTTTATGAAAGGGTGTAGAGAACATTCTTTAAGGCCGAATTATGCTACTCCGACTCTGTTACGGACGGACGGATTCGATTCAAACGTTTTTTTTTGTCAAAGGCGACCTACCCCATGACTTCTTTAAGTGTGGAAGTCGTCAATTGTTTACTTACCTCCTCCTGTAACTATAAGGGGTGCAGCAGGTTCAGTTGCACCTAAGCCCGTGGGTCTTGGAGGCACGTAGCATAACATTATAGAGAGTGTCTAATGCTTTACATCCACTTGAAAAGACAAACTTATCTCCATCATGGTAGGTATTATTTGTGGGAAAAATAGTAGCAATCTATAACAAAATGATATGCTTATCTTACATACACTATAGAAATTATAAACAAATAAAAACAATTCAATTACATGAATAAGTTCTTATTTTATTTGGTATTTTTGTCATATTCATATTTGCAATGATGATTGCTGGGTTATACACTCTATATGAAACCACACTCTATATTAGAATAGGAACAGATAGGGAATGAAACAGGAAATGTGAGGGGGTATCCGAAGGCTATCCGACATTCCGACGGATAGTCAGAAAAATCAGAGGTGCACGCCTGTCTCTCCGAGGTGCCCTGAGAGTGCCTTCCATGTCGGAAAGGCATTCCCGTGTCCGTCTCCTTGGAAACGGAGTAGCATAATTCGGCCTTAAGTGTGTGGGGAGCTGAATTTCATGACCAAACAAACATATCAGCAAAAGACTCTCATTTCCACACTCCACTGTCAGTGGTCAAATACATGTCACAAAAAGACCCTCAGTCTCACACACAAATACACACACACACACACGCACACTCCTGTTTGATACTCTCACTTATGCACGCATGTCCGTGTGTGTACCTGTTCAATGCCAGGTTTGTCTGGGTTGAGCAGTGGTCTGGTCTCCACGTGTTCTGGGATGAGTTTGCAGCCCACTTTGGGCATCTCCTCCCACTGCTTCAGCACCGTCAAAGCCAGGTGCTCCTCCGTCTGTTTCTTCAAGCCTTTAGAACCGCAGGAGCCACACAGGAACCACACAGGAACCACACCGGAACCACATATCAGGCAGACATACACAACAGAAGTTCAGCACAAATGTCCATGCACATACACATTAACACATGGATGTGCTGTACATAGATTTATATATTCATACACACACACATACAGATGCAATTAATACACATAAAAACAGACAAATACATATATGTTTTTTTTTTTTTTTTTTTTACTTATTTAGGATTCAGTGTACAGACATTTTTCTGATGGTTCATTTTCTAGTTCATCTTAATAGTCTGAGTGTTCCCTGAACGCGTCTAGCTCTCGACTCAAAACTCAAGACTTCACAATTTTGTATTTTATTATTTTTTATATTTCACATTAAATCATTATTCAACCTCAGGACTCTAAACTGTACCGTTCTCGTCCTCGATCTCGGTTGCGCCGGAGAAGATGCGGTTGGCCACCTTCACTCTGCCCCCTGGTCCGTAGTGTGGCCCATCCAGCTTGCCGTCCTTGCACAGCTTGGCCAGGATCTGGGTCGGCTTCTGAGGGTCCCGCCATATGTTGTAACCATGGCTACGAAGAGAGTCATCATCATTATCTGTCTTTTTTTAGATCACTGTGACACACAGCAACAGGCATCAAAATAGCTATCATAAGACCTGTCACCGTGACAACAATGAGGCAAAGTAACTTTTAGACGGAAGATTTTTCTTTCATCTTTACTGTACACCAATCTATACATTAACATATCTATACACAGGCCCCTGAAACTAATTTTACAGACCAAAGGCCATGGATGCCCTTCAAGGAGTAAATATTTCCATTCTAATAGGGGGATCATATTTCAAACTCATCCTTATCAGCCTGTGTGTGCTGGATAGAGAACTTTTGAACCTTGGTCCCCTGGACCAAAGACCATGACTGTGGCCTGTTTGAATCCAAAAAGAGTGTAGCATGCTTGGAGGATGCTACAGTGTGAGTGTGGCTTGGCATCTTTGAATGACACAAAACCGGACCCAATCGGAGTGTGTGTGGAGTGTTTGTCGTGTTAAAGACTGAACTCAAAATGAGTGTGTGTGGTGTTAGTCACGTTAAAGACTGAACTCAAACTGAGTGTGTGGAGTGTTTGTTGTGTTAAAGACTGAACTCCAACTGAGTGTGTGGAGTGTTTGTCACGTTAAAGACTGAATACAAACGGAGTGTGTGTGGTGTTAGTCACATTAAAGACTGAACTCAAACGGAGTGTGTGGAGTGTTTGTCGTGTTAAAGACTGAACCCAAACTGAGTGTGTGTGGTGTTAGTCACGTTAAAGACTGAACTCCAACTGAGTGTTGTAGTAGTTTATATGTTCTACGGTAAGGTTGGCCATAGTATAAAGGTAATTACGGTATCTGTATAAGCCACTCCACTAACTGTATACCGGCATTCGAGTTCCAAGTAAATGGCAAATAGACGTACCTTCCTTCTGTCTCCGTGTCTACCCTTTCTTCACCTACAAATACTACAGTGGCGACGAGGTAACGAAGTGAATCCACATCAGTGATGAAAACTAAAGATGTTTGATGAGTATACCGTCTCCTAAATGCAAGATTTTGCATGTTTTCTGGTTCAGAAGAAACCGTAGTTGCTAGCTATTGAAATAGTTTTCGATGCTAAGCAAGCCACGACATTTGAAAGCGCAAGAGCGCCATCCAGTGGTGAGTGACTGTAACAAAAAGGGAAAATCGTTGTCAAGACAAAAGGAAGTGGTTTAAATTGACAAAGAAAAAACGGAGATTAACTAAAAAGGCAGTCAACTGAAGAATGTATTGAAAGAGGGAGAATTATAAAGTTGCAGTGACATTCAAATTAGACTACACCTGCAGAAATGGCATATATTGGAAAGGTTCCAGAATTTGACAGTAAGAAAGAAGATTTTGATTCATATTTGGAAAGGTTTGAAAGATGGCTGTCTGCAAATGACATTGATGCAGGAAAGAATGCGGATGTATTCCTGAGTGTTTTGGGTCCGACCGAATATGGATTACTTAAAAATTTGGTTGCACCGAAAAAAGTCAGTGAGGAGACTTACGATAGCCTCACGAAAGCTATGTCACTGCATTTCAAGCCAAAGCCTATCTTGATAGCAGAAAGGTTCCGATTCTACAAACGACAGCAAAAGCAAGATGAATCAGTCTCTGACTATATCCTTGCACTGAAGAAACTAGCGTGCACTTGTGACTTTGGACAATTTCTTAATGATGCACTCAGGGATAAGTTTGTATGTGGCCTCTTAGGGGAGCGGTATCACAAAAGGCTACTCTCAGAAAAAGACCTAACTTTCCAAAAAGCCTGTGAAATTACACTTGCTCTGGAATTGGCCTACAAGGACACAAAAGAATTGAGAGAACACGCCGAGACACCAAAAGGTGCAGTTAACAAAGTCTTCAATACTCCAAGTGACAGACGACATCACATGAAAGGTCAAAGTTCACGTTACGGCCGGCAGGATGATTCTAGAGGAAAACAACGGGTTTCAGAGAAATGGCAGTGCTATCGATGTGGCAAAGATAACCATCAACCAACTGAATGCCACTACCGCACTGAAACATGCCATGGATGCGGGAAAGTTGGACATTTGAAAAGAGTCTGCAAGAAAATGAGACAGAGAGACAAAGCGCAAATGGTCATAGCAACCAGGGAAACGGATGACTCAGAAGACCTTGATGACAATGAGCTGGAATTATATACAGTATACACTGCACAAGGAAAGAAGGATGGCATTTTTGTCAGCATGGAGTTATCTGGGAAACCAGTGAAAATGCAAGTGGATACGGGTGCTTCAGTATCTTTGATTCCAGAGTCCCTTTATCAGAAGCAACTGAAGAATTGCCCACTAAAACCAGCTGCCATTCACCTGTCTTCATATTCAGGAGATACCATACCTGTGCTGGGGAAGGTCCTGGTGCCTGTGAAGTATGGGGAACAAGAGTGGAAGTTGCCACTTGTTGTGGTTAAAGGAAGTAAACCGCCATTGCTGGGAAGAAATTGGCTGCAGAAGATAAAGCTGAACTGGGAAAAGATCTTCAGCCTTCAGAGAACTGAACCACTCACACTGCAAGACATGCTTGAAAAGCACAAAGACTTGTTTAAGGACGGATATGGAAAGATTAAAGACTTCAGAGCCAAGATCAGAGTGCAGAGCAATGCCAAGCCAATCTTCCACAAGTCACGACCAGTACCTTATGCGTTGAGGGAAGCAGTGGAAAAAGAACTTGAGCGCTTACAGAAGAACGGAATCATCACCCAAGTGGAAAGAAGTGATTGGGCTGCACCTATCGTCGTAGTACCAAAGAAAGACAAGGCTGTGAGATTGTGCGGTGACTACAAAGTGACGGTGAATAGATGCATACTCCCAGAGGAATATCCTCTACCAAACGCTGAGGACTTATTTGCTACTCTGGCCGGCGGAAGAGTTTTCAGTAAACTTGACCTGTCCTTTGCTTATCAACAGTTGCAGCTTGATCCAGAATCAGAGCAGTATCTGACGATACACACACACAAAGGCCTCTTCAGATACCACCGTCTGGCCTACGGTGTCTCCACAGCTCCAGCAGTGTTCCAACACACAATGGACCAAATCCTTCATGGCATGGAGAATGTAGTGTGCTTTATGGATGACATCCTTGTCTCAGCGCCTACAAAAGAAAGACATTTATTAATATTAGATGAAGTCATGCAAAGACTGGAAAAGCATGGAATAAGGATCAAGAAATCAAAGTGTGCATTCTTGCAAGATTCAGTGGAGTACCTCGGATACAGAATTGATGCACAAGGACTTCACCCAACAGCAAGCAAGGTAGAAGCCATAGTAAACGCACCAGCTCCACAGAATGTTACAGAGCTAAGATCATTCCTGGGATTGCTTAATTATTATGGAAAGTTCTTGGCAAATGTATCAACATTACTGCATCCACTTCACCAGCTGCTACACACAGACACACCATGGACATGGTCTGAGAAATGTGAAGACGCATTCAAAGCCTGCAAACAGCGTCTCCTAAACAGTAAGTGTCTTGCACACTATGACCCAGAGAAGCCTCTTAGGCTAGCATGTGACGCCAGTCCATATGGTGTTGGTGCAGTAATTTCGCATGTGCTACCCTCTGGTGAAGAGCAACCAATTGCTTTTGCATCAAGGACTCTGTCATCAAGTGAGCGAAATTATGCTCAAATTGAAAAAGAAGCATTGAGCATAATATTCGGTGTCAAGAAATTCCATAAGTACCTGTATGGAAGGAAGTTTGTGCTTTTGACGGACCATAAGCCACTTTTGACCATGCTAGGCCCCAAATCAGCAGTTCCAACTCTTGCTGCACTCCGCATGCAACGCTGGGCCTTAATCCTACTGGCATATGACTATGACATCCAGTATAGACGTTCCAGTGACCACGCCAATGCAGATGCGTTGTCACGTCTTCCATGCAAGCAGGACGCTGATGAAAGCACAGATGAGAATGAAGCCTTCTGTGTGTCCCATGTTGAGCAGTTGCCGGTGTCTGCCAAAGACATAGCAGAAGAAACTAGACTTGACCCAATCCTCTCTAAGGTCCTGGATCTGACATTGTCAGGATGGCCAAAGTTTGTGCCAAATCCAGAGCTCAAGCCATTTTTCTTGAGGAAGGAACAGTTGTCTACAGACCAGGGATGTATTCTTTGGGGGTCTAGGGTCATTATACCGCCGAAGTTCAGGCAGCGTATTCTGTCAGATGTGCATGAGGGACATCCAGGAATGACAAGGATGAAGGCACTAGCTAGAAGTTTCCTGTGGTGGCCTGCACTAGACCAAGAGATAGAGAATCATGTGAGTCAGTGTGCAGCGTGTGAGACTACATTGAACAGACCTGCTGCAGCACCTCTTCATCCTTGGGCATGGGCTACAACACCGTGGGAAAGGATACATGTAGACTTCGCAGAAATCAACAAGCAGCACTACCTGGTGGTAGTAGATGTCTATTCCAAATGGCTAGAAGTCCTGCCTACACAACTGACAACAGCAGAGAAGACTGCAAATCTTCTCCGACACCTCTTTGCGTCATATGGTTTGCCAAAGGTGCTCGTGTCAGACAATGGCCCTCCATTTACATCGACAGAGTTTGAGCAGTTTCTCAAGAATAATGGAGTTCGCCATGTTCTCACACCACCTTACCATCCTGCGTCTAACGGAGCCGCAGAACGAGCAGTACAGACCTTCAAGAAAGCTTGGACACGACTGGAAGCACAGTCTGTGTCACCCCATCTACGGCTTGCTCGGTTCCTGTTCACATATCGAAACACTCCTCACACAGTTACTGAACGCACCCCGGCTGAATTGTTCCTGAAAAGACAACCACGCACTCGCCTGTCATTACTGAAGCCGGACATATCAGAAGTGGTGGTCAAGCATCAGCTACAACAGAAGAAGGCTCATGACAAGCGGGCAAAGCCTCTCCGGATGTTTAATCTGGGAGAGAGGGTGTTAGTTCGAGATTTCAGACATCCTAAGAAACTGTGGATTCCAGGGGAAATTCTACAACGAAAAGGACCTCTGACCTATGTAGTGCAAATAGGTCAACGCCAAGTCAAGGTGCATGTGGATCACCTTTGTGCATCTAAAGCTTCAACACGTCCAAGCAGAATGGATGACAGCGATTCCCTGGACTACACAGCAAGCTCTGAGGACCAAGCAGAAAGCACGGAGCAAGAAGATGCAGCTGGTGATGCATCTCTGGAAGCTCAACCTGAGCGTCGCTATCCTGAAAGACAGCGAACAGCACCAGAAAGACTGAGGGCCCTATCTTGCACCCAGCGCAATTGACATTGTCACCGACGCATGTATAATTCCTATCTTGCACCCGGCGCACAGCGCGATTTTCCCTCCAGAGGCGCGCTTCGAAATGAACTTGCGTCGACATGGGCGGGGGCGGAACAGAGAAGGCGTTTCTCTGGCGCAAGTGGTATTTTGCAGTTTCAAAACAACGCCGTGCGCCGTGCGCCATTGACCAAAAAAAAGCTGGTCTAATGTGAGGCGCAATGTCTAAAGTCTGTAACGCATATTCAGAACGCTATTTTAAGGGCGCATGTGCTTGCCCGCACAGTATAGGACCTATAGGCTACACTTTACTTCTGTCGTCTTCACGAGAGATTTACACCAATTGTTTGGCAAGCCATATATAATTACAAGGAAAATAAAGTATTTACCACATGAGGAAATCATTGTGATATCCGTATCCAAGACATTTTAAAACTAGGCATACATCTAGCGTACACAATTGACCCAAATGATTCAGGTTAATTGAAGCTGCGTGACATTTGATTTATTGTATGGCTTTGTTGCATTTATTTAATGCCAGTATTATTATAAATCTTGTAAACTCATCTTTGTGTATGTGGACTTTATTTATGTACCTTGGGTTTGGTCAGCTGGTGCACTGGCTTGGGTGCCGATTTCCATGCCCCCAAATCCCTGCAGGCTCTCAGGCGTGAGGGTAGACGTGGCGATGTCCTCTGCTGCCGTCAGATCCTGGGTCGAGGCAGATCCACCTCCCGTGAAGGCACGAGAACGTGTGTTACCTTCCAGCTTGGATGTCCCACGTCTCCGGACGTCATTATAGCGTTTTCGGCAACGTTTTCGGGTGCCCCGTTGCAGAAACAATCACGGCAATATCTTGACATGCTTGCTTGACTTTGCTTACTTTTGGAGGGTTTCTCGCATCCCCATATATATCTATCTCCCGGCTTTTTACAAAGCCATACAATAAATCAAATGTCACGCAGCTTCAATTAACCTGAATCATTTGGGTCAATGTGTAGGCTACGCTAGATGTATGCCTATTTTCAAAATATCTTGGATATGGATATCACAATGATTTCCTCAAGTGGTAAATACTTTATTTTCCTTGTAATTATATATGGCTTGCCAAAAAATTGGTGTAAATCTCACGTCGGTCTCCTCGGCTGTGAACTTTTCCGGTCTTCCACCAGGTAATTCCGCCATCAAAATAACAAGCCGCTATGGACTATGCGCTCCTCGCTCTTAAAGGGAATGTGAAATGACGCTCGGATTGGTTTATTGCATATTACGCCCAAACCACACCTATGGCTGAGTAACCTCCTTTGGACCAACCCTTTTGACACTTGCGCTGGACGCAAGTGTGTTTTTTCCGCCGTTAAAATAGCAACTGCGCCATAGAGCCGCCCACACAGCTACTTGCGCTTGGCGCCGTCCTACTTGCGTTTCTGATCGGCAAGATAGGGCCCTGAATCTCTAAATGTTCATGTAGAGATAATTACTTATTAAGTCAGTATTTATGTTCAGACTGCTTACTGCTATATTCCTGAAGTTTAGGGTATGTTACTGTTAATTGAACCCTGCATATGTAGTTTAAAGGTATGACTAATGCAATCAAGTATGTAGTCTGGTTATCTAGGTTTTAATCTAGAAGGGAGGAGTGTAGTAGTTTATATGTTCTACGGTAAGGTTGGCCATAGTATAAAGGTAATTACGGTATCTGTATAAGCCACTCCACTAACTGTATACCGGCATTCGAGTTCCAAGTAAATGGCAAATAGACGTACCTTCCTTCTGTCTCCGTGTCTACCCTTTCTTCACCTACAAATACTACAAGTGTGTGGAGTGTTTATCACGTTAAAGACTGAACTCAAAATGAGTGTGTGTGGTGTTTGTCACGTTAAAGACTGAACTCAAACTAAGTGTGTTGTGTTAGTCAGGTTAAAGACTGAACTCAAACAGAGTGTGTGGAGTGTTTGTCACGTTATAGAGGCCTCACACAGAGTAGTTGGCTGCGATGCCGCATGTGGCTCTGTGTTTGCTGTAGTAGCGGTTCTCCAGGTCAATCCTGGTCTCTCCGATCAGGTCATCCGTGCCGACCAGATCCCAATCGTACACGGACACCGTCAACATGGATTCCATGGGAAATGTGGCCTCAATGTCAAAGGACCTGGGAGAGGAAGAAAAACCAACATGAGGAGAAAGAGACCAGTTTATTTTGCACAGACGCATTTCGGCCTTACGCCATCGTCAGTGTGTGATGTTTAATCATGTCAGGCCAGTAGAAAAGAGTCTACTCTTGTTCAAGGATGAAATGAACGCTGACAGACTTCCCAAACACTGGATTCTGTTTCTTGCACATAAAGCTCTTGCTTTTGAGATTCAATGTAGTTTTATACCAGAACAAACTCACTTTCCAAAGATGGGATTGAGTTGTTTTGAGATGTAGTTCTCCTTGTCCTTCAGCTCTGTCTTGCCCAGTTTGATGACGACGTATGGGTCAGCTTTGCCATTGATGTCCGCAGGGTGCAGGTCAGTGGCCTACAGAAACAGGGTGCTAGTTATACATCTGCTCTTTCTCTGACTCTCTGTGTATTTCCAGTTATTCATTTGGAAATCATTTTCATTCAAATCAACAGGAAAAATCTGTCAGAATCTGGATAAAAGTTTACAAATACATTACACAAGCTATAAAAACAACTCAGTGATTTCAACCAACTTCCAGTACTAAGGAAATAGATAAACATCCAGAGCTTATAGCACCGACAAGTGTGCTACATCGACAGTGCAATATTGTCATCTCTGGACCATCACATAGCATTAACATCGCTGTGAGCTCTTCACAGCAAAGACATACTTATTTGTTAAAAGTGTGTAAATGATCATATAGAATTCTAAATATGTCAGGTAAACCGGTGACTACAGAAAATGGCGGGAAAACAAACAAAGGCAGGAAGTGAACACAACAGGTGAAAGGTCAGGACTTAAGCACATGGACAACAAAAACACAAACCACATGGAAATACAAAAACAGACTCAGAGTCCTTTGCCAGTCTAGAGGCGAAGCCAAAAATGTCCCAACTCGTGACAAAATATGGACAAACACAATGGTAAGGCTAGTGTCTTACCCTGACCACGTAAACCCTGACCAGCACGTTGATTGGGTCGTTGTGGGGAATGTTCTGGAACATGCCCATGTTGGGGTCGAAGCCCGCCTCTCTGGAGAACTCCTCTGACAGGGGCAGCTTGTACAAGCACACGGACCCCTAGTTCAAAAGGTCAGAAGAAGTCATCTAGAGTGGACCGTCTGTTACACAAGGTCAGCTAACAATGTGCGATGTGTGCGTCTTCATACTTGAACCTGTGATGTGTTTTGCTGGGATGATTCTCGTACCTTGAATCGGCCCACAATCCTGTCGTCGTCTGCCAGGTGGTGCTCATCATCGTCTCCAGCTTTGCCCCTGTACAGGCTGAAGGTGTGGAGCCAGTCCTCAAAGTTGTTGAACTCGCCCTCCAACTCCTTACTGTATGCCTGAACAAGCACAATAACACACACACACACACACACACACACACACACACACACACACACACACACACACCGCGGCCATAGTTGTCGATATGTAATGGTATGGAGTTATAGAAACTTACTACGTGTAAAAAAGACTAGAAATTGAATGTTTATTTTTAAGCCTCGAAAGTTGCACTGGGTGCCTTTAACTGAACGAGCTTAACTAAAAGGGTTAGACTGGGCAGTCACTGACCAGTATCCTGTTGGTGAAAAGCTGGTGACTGCAAAAGTGCTTAACTGAACGAGCTTAACTAAAAGGGTTAGACTGGGCAGTCACTGACCAGCAGCTCGTCCACTCTGGGTCTGGTGGGCCGTCTGTCCTGGCCCTCTCCGGCTTGGCTCTTCTTCTTGTCCTTGGAGCTCTTGGCCTTGTCTCTGGCCTTGTCCTTGGGCTTGGAGCCTTTCACAGGAGAGTCATCAGCTTTGAGCTCTAAGGTCCACGGAAGGAGTGCGCGTGGGATTGGAATGGGTGGAGACATGGGATGAACAGGATGAGATGGAATATGGAATTTCTCTAACGTGTGGAAAACTCCACAATGACAACAAGAAAGTAAGCCCTCTCCCACCTCCAACAATCGTCAACGGCAACAGGCCTATTAAGTCCATATCGATTTTTCAAGATGCCAATGACCAAAACACATGTTCCAAAGACATGCAGCTAAGCAAGATAACATAATAACTATCAATTCCATGGACACATTTATCTTTAAATATTACATGGGAAATAAAGCTATTCATTAATTCTACTTGAAATATAGTTTGTCAGGCAAGATTAGTGGAAACTGAGCTGTTAGTTTGATCAGTGACTAGCACTGTCCAGGCAGGGATAGGGTGTCATCTGTTCTGACCAGACAGAGGGTCATGTGGAAAAGGCACAGGCTGACTGTGCAGGGGGCATTAGGCTGCTGGAGAATGCATGCATGTTTTAGTATGGGATTATATTGGATGAGGTTATGGTTCATATGAGGGGGCTGTGATGGGAGGATTGACATGGTACATATGACAACTGAGGCACGCACAAGCTTTCATGCATCTGTTGTACAAGTCTGGAGGCTTCACAAAACAGGCACTAAAGATGCAGGCAGTCAGAAAGGAAAACAGTAATTTAAGTAATTTAAATCAACTCAGACAAAAGACCTAGACAGATAGAGAGATATATATACCTAATTAAAAAACAACATAAGATAACTTCAGAGAAAAAACTTTCAACACAGATAACTACATTAGTGTGTGAGCTCACTTAATACCCTAATCTCAGCTTCTCAGAAGACTTGACTAAGCCGTATCCTCACAGACACTTTTGACAAGGAGAAGATAAAAGTTGTACTGAGATAATTAGTTAAATCACCACAGGAGCTTCCATTTGCAAATCGAGGTAGATCAACCGGTCAGCGGTTCTCAATATCATCTAGGGCTGGGCAAACTAAATTAATTTATCTTGCATGGGAACCACCATGGGATGTTATTATAAAAACCCTTACGTGTACAGAAAAGTTCAATGTCTATGCTCTACAACATTAACCCACTAGAGATAATCTCCACTTGAGTGTTCTAAGGCAGGCACACATTTCACCTGTTTCCAATGTGACTGTTCTAGAACATTAGCTCACTAGAGCTAAACTCCACTTGAGTGTTCTTAGAATGGAGACATTTAAGCTGTATTCCATGTGAATGTTCTAGAACACAAGTTCACTAGAGCTAAACTCCACTTGAGTGTTCTAAGGTATGGACACATTTGAGCTGTGTTCCATGTGAATGTTCTTAAAGCTAAGCTAACTTGAGCTCCATGGGAGTGGTCTAGAACATGACCTGACTTGTTAATTCAGTGTCACAGATGGTGAGGTAATGTGATACGATGACACGTGCTGGTGGGGGTTCTACCTGCTCCCTCTGCGGCGATCTCCAGGTCCTCCCTCTCATCCGCCTCCGCCTGGGCGGCCTCCTGCGCTCGCAACGCCTGACGGACACACAGAGAGCCATCGTTCCAGAACGTTCCTCATGAGTGTGTATGTGCGAGTGTATCTGAGGGGTTGGTCAACTAATAGGGGCCCACCTCTATCATTCCAAATGAGTTTTTGCGTGTGTTTTTGTTTGTGTGTGTTGCACATCTTTTGTATTTCTTAGAGTTTATTGATACATTGTTTGAGGAGTTGGGTAAACTAACCTCCATCATTCCAAATCAGTGTGAGTCTGTCTGTCTGTCTGTCTGTGTGTGTGTGTGTGTGTGTGTGTGTGTGTGTGTGTGTGTGTGTGTGTGTGTGTGTGTGTGTGCACGTGGTGTGCAGTTTTTGTCTGTGTATTTACAGAAGTGTTCGGACACATGTGCTTGAGAAGGTGAGTGAACTAACAGCTGCCCACCTCCATCAACGTCTCTATGGAGGCAAAGTACTTGGACCACCAGTCCAGCATGCTCTCATCTAACTCCTCCTCTTCCGGCTCCTCTCCCTTCTTCTTCTTTTTCTTCTTCTTCTTGCCGTCTTTGTCCTTCTCATCCTCATTCTGAAACAAACAAAGAAAAGCAAACTCATGTGCTCATTTCATTCCCACTGTGGCTGGAAAACATCAAGTGCTCAAGTGGTACTGAGAGAGACAAGAGGACGCTGAGAGTAACAGAGGAGAAATATAACCTCTTGCAGTGCTGACAAGGTATTTATTTGTGTGTGTGTGTGCGTTTGTGCGTGTGTGTGTGTGTGTGTGTGTGTGTGTGTGCGTACGTGCGTGCGTGCGTGTGTGCGTGCGTGCGTGCGTGCGTGTGTGTGTCTGTGTGTGTGTGCGTGAGTGTGTGTGTCTGTGAGAGAGAGAGATTGTTACTTATAAAGGAAAACACGGCAAGTTGCATGCTTATCAAACACACTCCTAGTTAAACTTACCACATCAATTTTAACGACTGCATCAGATGTCTACAGGGGTACACAATACAAAACAGGAAGTCACACCAGATGCACATATACAAAAACACACATGATACAATTACACAGCAAACAACACAGTACACATCACTACAACAATGTAAACATTTCGCTGTCCTGCAGGTGCAACCAAAAACAGGATGTAGGATCCAGAACATGGAACTTTGGTGTGGATGTGCCGTAGAGCAGAGCAGGGTGGATTCATCTCAGATGTGTGGTAACTGTGGTGTTTAAGTATCGGGTACTAGGTCTACTGGTCTGACACCAGTGTGAGGTGTATAATGGAGTGTGTAGGCGGGGTGCTGGTGGTCATCTGTGAGGTGTTTAATGGGGTATTTAGTGTGCTGGTCATCTGTGAGGTGTTTAATGGGGTATTTAGTGTGCTGGTCATCTGTGAGGTGTTTAATGGGGTATTAAGTGTGCTGGTCATCTGTGAGGTGTTTAATGGGGTATTAAGCGTGCTGGTCATCTGTGAGGTGTTTAACGGCGTATTAAGTGTGCTGGTCATCAGTGAGGTGGATAATGGAGTGAGTAGGCGGGGTGCTGCTGGTCATCTGTGAGGTGTTTAATGGGGTATTAAGTGTGCTGGTCATCAGTGATGTGTTTAATGGAGTATGTAGGCGGGGTGCTGCTGGTCACTCACAGCGTCTAGCCTGACCACAGTGTCCATCTTCTTGACGTTCAACTCGGGCTCCATGTTGACCATTATGTCACCTGGGGGGCGAGAGGGGGTGCGGGAGTGGGAGCAAGAGCGGGACGCCCCATTGGTCAGCGCCATGTAGCCATTCAGAAGGCTAGCTGGGGTGGCGGCAAGGGTCAGGGGCCAGAGGTCAAGTGCGGAGACCAGGACAGAAGCAGGAAGGAGCGGACAGGAGAAGACGGTGCCCCAAGGAGGAAGAGGAGAGAGAAGAGGAAGAGGAGAGAGAAGAGGAAGAGAAGGAGGGAATTTGTGAGTACAGCAGAAGAATGGAGATGTAAGATGTCACAGCTCGGGCAGAGTTCTTAGCAGGGACAGATTTCAAGATGGGGCGAGGCAGGAGTTGTCTTCTGTGTGTGTGTGTGTGTGTGTGTGTGTGTGTGTGTGTGTGTGTGTGTGTGTGTGTGTGTGTGTGTGTGTGTGTGTGTGTGTGCAAACACAGCTGACAGGGAACAAGACTGGATGCTCCACAAAGGCCTCCTCATCTGACAACAAGGCCTTAGAACCTGAAGAGGAGCCCAGTAAATCACTGCTAGGCTCTAGGATTAAGATGTAAAGCCCTACAACAAAAGCAAAACTTAGCTCTCCTCCTACCACAGTGTGTGTGTGTGTGTGTGTGTGTGTGTGTGTGTGTGTGTGTGTGTGTGTGTGTGTGTGTCCTACCTAGACAAGGAACCAGAATTTATCCCCAACCACAACAATAAGCTCCAAATAGACCCAGTAACGTTTTATACCGCTTTATAATAAGCAGTGTAAATACACCATTTACAAAAGATTACCAAATGGTTATAACATTTCATGTATAACACACCTATTTATGTGGTATGTGCTTGTGTGTGTGTGTGTGTGTGTGTGTGTGTGTGTGTGTGTGTGTGTGTGTGTGTGTGTGTGTGTGTGTGTGTACCTGCGTTGCCCCAGCTGCGAGCGTGGTTCTTGTCTACTGGAGCGTAGAGGAACTTGCGTAGGCTGGTGACGGCGTGAGAGCCCACCAGGGTGTATCGGCCGAACGCTCGGCAGTCAACCACCCGGATGTTCAGGGGGGGGTGGAGCAGCTCGTTCTCTGGAAGGTCCTGGGGTCAAAGGTCAATGAGGTTGCTATGGTGCTCCCCCCATGTTGGCAGACTGGGTTAGTGAGATGTCTACTCTCAAGGCGTGAACAGGAGCCTCATTGACAGACACTTACTGTACCTCTATTATTCAACTATTACTTTTCCTCCCTCTCTTGTCCATTTCCTTTCTTTCTTTCTTTCTTTCTTTCTTTCTATCTATCTATCTATCTATCTATCTATCTATCTATCTATCTATCTATCTATCTTTTCTATTCTATCTATCTATCTATCTATCTATCTATCTATCTATCTATCTATCTATCTATCTATCTTTTCTATTCTATTTTATCTATCTATCTATCTATCTATCTATCTATCTATCTATCTTTTCTATTCTATTTTATCTATCTATCTATCTATCTATCTATCTATCTATCTATCTATCTATCTATCTATCTATCTTTTCTATTCTATTTTATCTATCTATCTATCTATCTATCTATCTATCTATCTATCTATCTATCTATCTATCTGTCTATTGAAAGATCATGGCGCTTGGTGGAAATGCCAACTGATAGTTCTGCGTGTTCCGACGGATTTCATGTGGAAACAACACTGTTGTACATTATATTATATAGCATATTATAACAGGCTTCGATTTTAGCTCTCAGGTTAGTTGCAGTTGCATGATTTACAAAGGAATCTGAGGAATACCGGCCTGATGGTTAGGGTGTCGGTTTATATGTGTATTCTTTTATTTATTTATTTTTTTAAACATATTTTGTATTCAAGAAAGTTAGTACAATACAGGAAGCATTAAAGTACAATGTCTTGATATATGTGTATTCTATGCAACAGTCCAGAAGCAGTTTGATCTTTCTATTTATTTTTCTATCTTTCTATCTATCCTGCTTTCTATCTATCTATTGAGCTATTCATTTATTACTACAACACCTTTTCCTCACAAGCACTCACCACTTCAAACCACTTGACGAGGGTGCTGAAGTTGGGGTTCTTCTTGTAGTTCTGGATGAGTGAGGACTGGACCCCTTTCCCAGCACACTCGATGTCCACACGGGGCCGGTCCACCTGGGCCAGGTTGACCCGCTTCAGATCCCTCAGGCCCCAGAACAACACCTGTGGAGGAGGATGCAGACACACACACGCACACACACACAGACACACATACATACACACACACATACATACAAACACAGACATTTACAAACACAGACACACAGTTTTATTTACAACGTTATGTGTCAGGGGCACTTTTGAGGAGGATGCAGACAGACACACGCACGCACGCATGCACACACACACACACACACACACACACACACACACACACACACAAACATACAAACACAGACATTTACAAACACACACACACAGTTTTATTTACAACGTTATGTGTCAGGGGCACTGTCCCTGCCTCAGTACTACGACGGTAGCAGGACTGCAGATCCTCCCGTTTCCGTGGTTACCCTTATTAACTGTCTGTCTGGTGGCCCAACATTATAAACATTATTACCAAGGAATCAAGCTCTGTGTCTCTGTAGTTTTCAGGATTAGGGGTTAGGGTCTCTGTGTGTGTATGTTTGAGTATGTTTGTTTCTGTGTGTATGTGTATGTTAGAGCATTTGTTTGTGTGTGTGTGAGGTTGGTTGTGTGTGTGGTTGTGTGTGTGTGGTTGTGTGTGTGTGGTTGTGTGTGTGTGTGTGTGTGTGTGGTTGTGTGTGTGTGTGTGTGTGTGTGTGTGTGTGTGTGTGAGTCTGTGTGGTTGTGTGTGTGTGTGGTTGTGTGTGTGTGGTTGTGTGTGTGTGTGTGTGTGTGTGTGTGTGTGTGTGTGTGTGTGTGTGTGTGTGTGTGTGTGTGTGTGTGTGTGTGTGCATGTACTGTAGACCTGTGTGGCCCCAGCTGTTAATGTTGTTCTTGCATGGTGGAGCGCAGAGGAATTTGCGCAGCTGTGTGTGTGTGTGTGTGACTGTGTCTGTGTGGCCCCAACTGCAAGCGTTGTTCTTTTCTGGTGGAGCGTAGAGGAACTTGAAAAGGTGTGTGTGTGTGTGTGAGTGGGGGGCCGGTAAGGGTAAGCTGTTTTTGCTGAGGTGTTCTATACTGAAGTAAAGTATGCTGTTATTCAGCTCTTGGTCTCTTCCGTTGTCAGGGACCGCCCCTGGTGTCCTTACCTCTATCCGGTACCGACTGAGGATGGGTCGGATCCCCATAGGGACCGGCAGAATGGGCCCATGATCCGAGTCTGTTGGCCCATCGATCGCTGGCAAGCTCGCTTTACCAGCAGGACCCACCTTGATGAAGGAGGAGAACGCAAACATTACCTCAGGAAACTTAGGAAAAATGTCCATATAGAGACTCAGTAACCGTTATTATACTCTCCCAGCAGCACTGATTGTTTCAGTAAGTCTGTCCCTCTTCCTCAGAGCTCTGGGTGTACCTGTGTGTGTGTGTGTGTGTGTGTGTGTGTGTGTGTGTGTGTGTGTGTGTGTGTGTGTGTGTGTGTGTGTGTGTGTGTGTGTGTGTGTGTGTCTAAGGGTAGCAGGCAGAGAAGAAGCAGTATAGAGACAGTTACAGAATCAAGAGGGATGGGCTACAGAACAAGACTGACTCCAGCCCAGAGAAACACACTGGCTCTGGAGGCCCGGGTTAGAACAGGACTGGACCCGGAGCTGGTGCCCTGATCAAGCCCTGATCTGGTTCAGACGTAGAGATAGTACTGGACCAGACGTGGGCTAGACCGGGACCAGGCGTGGGCCAGACGTGCGCCAGACCGGGACCAGACCTGGACCAGACGTGGGCCAGACCGGGACCAGACCGGGTCCAGATGTGGTTCAGGGCAGGTTCCAGAGCTAGGCTAGTCTCTGGGGAGAGAGTGCAGAGCAGAGAGAGGCCAAAGCACCTTGATCTGAGGAACAGCAAAGCTATGCACGGCGATGAGAGCCCTCCTGATCTCCTCATCGTCATAGGGGACCTGGGTCAAAGGTCACGCCACAGCCAGCAGCAGCAGAGAGTCATGAGATGGATGACCACACGGCCAAACACGAATGGAGGCATGGGGAGAGATGGATGGACAGACGGACAGAGAGAAGAGAAACAGAAAGGCAGGAAAGAGAAAGAGCCCCTCTTCTGTGTTAGATAATACCCCCTAGTATCTGAACAGGTAAGCACAGAGCAGGCTTTTTAATTTGTATCTGAGGGAAAACACACACACGCTGCACACACACACACACACAAACACACACACCCACACACACACACACGCTCGCACACACACACACCCGCACACACGCCCAAACACACACACACACACACACACCATACACACACACACACACACACACACACACACAAACACTCTCACACACACACACACACGCACCTGCAGAAGCTAAAAGACGCCGAGTAGTTTTCCGGCGATGCAGTTGCCCCTGTTGGTCAGTCACACAAACACCCATACACACACACACACACTCACACACACACACACACACACACACACACACTCACCTGCAGCAGCTCAAAGGCGGCGAGTAGTTCTCCGGCGGCACAGTTGCCCCTGTAGATCTGATAGTACTCCAGCTGGGGAGGGAAGCGGGGCGGGCCATAGTGCTCGTCAATCATCTTAGTCAGGGGCTTGGCAAACGTCCGGCCAATGAAATCAGCTTTGCCCTGCGCACCATTGGGTCAGAAAAAAAATGTAATGTTATCAAACCACTTCTGGCCAGTAGGGGTCAGTATGCCCCCAGGAGTGGGGTTTGTGAGCTCTATGACGTTCCATAAAGTAATTTGGCAAAGTTAATAGAAATATGCCTCAATTACAGAATTCAGAAAAGTTTGAATGAAAATACATGATAATGTTTCCCTCTGAAGTTCACTTTTGTAACATGGATTATTTAACATCAACGGACCACTAACTACAATATTTTTAGATCATAACAAATGGCAAATGCTGGAGTTAATGGTTTACTTGTGTTGAGTAATTACTCTTTAAAAAGATTTAGCAAGTCTCTTAATCTTATTCAGCACATTTGTTAACATGAAGGGGCCAATAACTTAAGCATTTTAACATTTAAATAAGTTATTGATTATATGATTTACCACAATCTAATGTTCATTAAGGGAACCTCATTGTAGAGCATTGCACACTTTAAACACATTCTGCTGATGTCATTTCGTTGATAAAGATCCCTTGAGTCCTCTCATTCAATCTTTTAAGCCACAGATGGAAACAAAGTGAAGTGTGAACACAAAATGGAAGCTTACAGGACTATAACACTCTAATACTAACACTAATACTTACACTAATACTTCTTTCACCAATAGCTCTGCTGCTGCTAGTACCAACAATATTATTTTACAACTAGCGCTGAGTACACAAGCAATCTTAGAAACTCAAAAGTTGATTGATTTACAACTTTGTTATAAGTTTGTCCTGGTCTTTGGTTTATAAGTATGCCCTGGTCATTTTGGGTTACAATCCAGTTCAAAAACTGCTTTAGTTTTATTAAGAGGAGTAAAAATAAAATATGTTTTTCACAATGAGTAGCAATATTATTCCGACTTCACCACCTTCCATTGCATGTAGGTCTGTCCCGCTACAGAGACACAGACTACCCTAACACACACATCTGAATTACGTAGAGTAGTCCACACATACACACACACACACATCTATCACTTAGCACAGTCTACACACACTACCCAAACACACACACCTGCTGCAACTAGAGACAACCCATAGCCATAACACCTAGGAGCACACACATCTACGTAGAGTAGTCTACACACACACACCTAGGAACACACAACACATATACATAGAGCAGTCTACACACACACCTAGGAACACATGCATCTACATAGTGTAGTGACTACACAAGCACACACACACACACACACACACACACACACACACACACACACACACACACACACACACACACACACACACACACACACACACACGTCTCCTGGCACTGGTGTGTAGGCTGTCTACTTATCAGCATCTCCACCCTGAGTTGGACCACATGAGTTTAAACAGGAACAAACACACAGGCAGGACAATGAGACACACACAAATACACTCCCATTAATCTGCAACATTAATGCACCAGACAGGAAGTAGCAAACACAGGGAGACACTGACTTCCTCTTCCTGTTGTTATGGGATGTCTGCCTTGAGGCAGGGGTGGAGTCTTACCACCGTGTCCTGGTCGTAGATCTCTATGACGATGATGGGGGGGTCGTCACGGAGCTCGCTGACCTCACCGTAGAGCTCCACGTCGTCAAACACCAGCAGCTGATCCCACGTGGGGCAGAGAGTCTCATTCAGCACCTACACACACACACACACACATACCGCACACACACACACACACACACACACACATAACACACACACATACCGCACACACATACCGCACACACATACCACACACACACACACACACACACACACATACCGCACACACAAACACACACACACACACGCACACACGTACGCACACACACATACAAACTAATTTATACCATTATGTGTGTAGATACAGTCATAAACACATTGAAACACGTGCATACAGACAAAAAGGATTGTTTGATTTCTGGGAGGCTAAAACAATTTGAAAAGAAACTCTTTCATAGTCTCCTGCAAAAACTCACTGTAATACACACACACACTGTTCTGTGTCTCTCTTACACACACTTACCTCACCCTCTGTCACACACACATTCACATTCACACACAGACACACATTCAAACACAGACACACACACAGATACAGACACTCACACACTCACACACACACACACACTCACACACACACACACACACAAACACATCCCTGGACTGACCTCCGTGACCTGGCTGTAGGTAGAGAAGAAGACTCTGGCGAAGGGGTCTGACAGGCCGCTGGTATCAGCAGCAAACAGGCTGCGGGCCTGATACATATGAGCCCTCAGCTGGAACACCTGCTTCACTGCGCCACAAAGAGAGAGGGGGGGGGGGGGGGGGGGAGAGAGAGAGATATTTACAAAAGGGAGATAGAAGACCGGAGTGGTGGAGAGCGAAGATGTGAGAGGTGGAGAGAGAAGACGCAAGAGGTGGGGGAAGAAGATGTGAGAAAGAAAGGGGGAGAAAGGGTGGAGAAAGAGACAAAAACATGCAGAGAAGACTAAAGTTATGAAAGGCAAGTGCAGTGATTGTGTGAATGTGAATGAAAATTATTTGGTACATTTACCGTTTTCAGGAAGTCTCTGAGCGTATTTATTGAAACTAGAAAAGTGCACAATCAGTTTATCTAAAGGATCAATAAAGTGCATGTAAAGAGATTTTTCAGCAATTATGACTCCCACCACTGCTTCACTGACTGATCAAGAGTGCGCTTCACTGACAGACTACAGCTTTGCAGTAGACAGCATAAGTGTAAGCTTACTGGCACCTTCCAGAGCGATTGAGCAAACACATACTCTTATAAGCCAGACAGGTCCACCTTCGTCAGCATAAAGACACTGCACTGTCTCTGACCCAAGGTACATACTAACTGTTGTGTACTAGGGTGAATTGCTACTGCTGTAAACTAGGGATCTGAAGTGCATACTTACTGCTGTAAACTAGAAAGCTGAAGTGCATACTTACTGCTGTAAACTAGGGATCTGAAGTGCATAGTTACTGCTGTATACTAGGGAGCTGAAGTGCATACTTACTGCTCTATACTAGGCAGCTGAAGTGCATACTTACTGCTCTAAACTAGGCAGCTGAAGTGCATACTTACTGCTGTTGTATACTAGGGATCTGAAGTACATACTTACTGCTGTTGTATACTAGGGAGCTGAAGTGCATACTTTCTGCTCTAAACTAGGCAGCTGAAGTGCATACTTACTGCTGTTGTATACTAGGCAGCTGAAGTGCATACTTACTGCTGAAAACTAGGGATCTGAAGTGCATAGTTACTGCTCTAAACTAGGGATCTGAAGTGCATAGTTACTGCTGTATACTAGGGAGCTGAAGTGCATACTTACTGCTGTATACTAGGCTGATGGGCAGCACGGACTGCTGTAAACTAGGGAGCTGAAGTGCATACTAACTGCTGTATACTAGGGAGCTGAGGTGCATACTTACTGCTGTAAACTAGGCAGCTGAAGTGCATACTTACTGCTGTATACTAGGCAGCTGGAGTGCATACTTACTGCTGCTGTATACTAGGGATCTGAAGTGCATACTTACTGCTGTATACTAGGCTGATGGGCGGCACGGACTGTAGGCCTGTGTCCTTGGCTGCTTTGTTCTCCTCGAAGCCGCTGGGCAGGCCGCTCAGGAAGTCTTTCCTCTGCTTGTTGAGGCCCAGCCACAGGTACATCTCCAGCTTAGCCTGAACCGTCCAGCCCGCAGGACCAAAGCCTTTCTTACCGGGCAGCTGAAGCACACACAAACAAACAAACAAACAAACAAATAAACGAACAAACACACAAATATCTCCAGCTAAGCCTGAACTGTCCAGCCCCCAGGACCAAAGCCTTTCTTACCGGGCAGCTGAAGCACACACAAACCAACAAACAAACAAACAAATAAATGAACAAACAACAAATATCTCCAGCTTAGTTTAGCACTGTCCAGCCCGCAGGACCAAAGCCTTTCTTACCGGGCAGCTGAAGCACACACAAACAAACAAATAAATAAACGAACAAACACACAAATATCTCCAGCTTAGCTCAGCACTTTCCAGCCCACCGGCCAAGAGCTGAGGAAGGGCTGACTGAGAGATGGTGTGAGCTAGAGGCACACGTACCCTGAGGAAGAGGGTTTTGACTTTAGCGCAGTCCTTGCCCGTCTCCTCGTCCACGATGGAGTAAAGGATGTCCTTGGAGGGGATGCGGGCGTAGGCCACCCGCTTGTTGTTGCTCATCATCCAGACGAAGATGTCCGGGATACTGTGCTGGGGCTGAGGAGGAGGATGAGGAAGACAGGACAGAGACGTTAGCATGTACTGAAGCAGGCTAGAAGAGATGGCGGCACACACTCAGAGCACGCTTAGACAGAAGGAGAATTCGGCACTGACTCAAGCTGACATAGAAGAACTGAAACTTCAGCCCTGACTCAAGCAGACATAGAAGAACTGAAACTTCAGCCCTGACTTAAGCTGACATAGAACACACTCAGAACACGCTTAGACAGAAAGAGTTTAAAATAATTATTTGAATCAACCAATCATATTCTGTATCGAAAGGATTCAAACATTTCTCAGAGGTTGAATACAGCTTAGTGACTCATGGGTACAAGAAACATCTCCTACGCCAAACAGCAAGACTACCTTTAACAGCTGATACAGAGCAGAACTTTGATAGCTGTTTGGATTGTCTCTTACTAAGTACTGCCAGTCATAGCCCACTGACTCAAGCAGACATAAAAGAACTTAAACTTTAGCATTGACTCAAGCTGACATAGAAGAACTGAAATTTCAGCCCTGACTCAAGCTGACATAGAAGAACTGAAACTTCAGCAGTGACTCAGGCAGACAGAGAAGAACAGATATTTTGAATATGATATTTTGGAACATATAAGAGGAACAGAGACCTCATCATCTACTGACTCAAGGTTTGAGGAACAGAGACCTCATCCTCTACCTGCTCAGGCTTTTAGGAACAGAGACCTGTTTTCTACTGGCTCAGGCTTTGAGGGAAAGAGACCTCTTCATCTTCCTGCTAAGGCTTTGAGGAACAGAGACCTCATCTTCTACCGGTGCATGCTTACACAGAACAGAGACCCCATCATCTACCTGCTCAGGCTTTGAGGAACAGAGACCTCTTCATCTTCTACTAGTGCAGGCTTAGACACAACCGACCCCTAACTACCTAGAGCATACCTAGAAGACTCATCTCATTTTTCTCTGAAAATAACAATTTACAATCTACAATTTACAAAAGACAGTCTACCGTTGTTCCTTCAATCTAATATATTCAGTGTTCTATTAAATGCAGAGGCAGGGTATTTATATTCCCTCCACATT
Source organism: Sprattus sprattus (assembly GCF_963457725.1). NCBI lineage: Eukaryota > Metazoa > Chordata > Actinopteri > Clupeiformes > Clupeidae > Sprattus > Sprattus sprattus. The sequence goes on from NC_137914.1 coordinate 4,423,509, forward strand.
TTGAATCTGCCTTCATCAGAATGCAACAACTCCAAATGGAGCACTGTAGGCAACACAGGCAATGAAAAAACACAAATCATATTTTCAAACAAATTACTTCCATGTACCCACCAGCAAAAACAAGCACGCTAAATAAACAACTAAAGAACATTAGCCAGGGAAGAACAAACAAGCCCGCAGAAAGAAAGAAACCAAGTGAGACACACCATAAAAAACTCAAAACATAAGTCCAACATTATCAATCCGGAAAGTGCACAAAGTCTGCCATGTCTCCACTGTCTGCCCATTTCAGACTGCAGGTAGGGATGTGAATTGGGTGGAAACAGTCTCTATGTGTGCCTACGCCTCAACTGGCGGAGCAACTGGTTCAGAAAGGTGCCATCAAGATCAGAACCATGGGTTTGATTGATCACAACACATAGGATACTGATGAGGCCTATACATAAAAGTAAATGTAAGTGTACATCTGTACTGTAAGTGACTTTGGGTAAAGGTATATGCTACATACATAAATGTAAATGTAAGTGTGCTTCTCCCACCTCTTCAGCCAGGAAACGGAGTCTCTGCAGGAAGTTGAGCACCATCTTGAGTTTGTCTTTGACTGTGTTTCTCTTCACCTGGGAGCGGATGCTCTTGGCCTGCTGGCTCATGCTCTCCTGCCGAAGGAGACGGACAGGATGAAGGAGGGAAGGGACATAACACACACAGAGATCGGGTAATACTCACAGCGATCGGTTACTCTCACAGACAACACTCACAGAGATCGTAGACATAACTCACAGCGATCGGGTAATACTCACAGAAATAAATTACTCTGTCAGACATCACTCACAGAAATCGGTAACACTCACAGACAACACTCACAGAAATCAGTTATACTCAGTCTTACTATCTCTCTCACACACAGATCTTCAGTCTCCCCCTTTCACACACACACAGATCTTCAGTGTCCCCCTCTCTCTCACACACAGGTCTTCAGTCTTACCATCTCTCTCACACACAGGTCTTCAGTCTTACCATCTCTCTCACACACAGGTCTTCAGTCTTACCATCTCTCTCACACACACAGATCTCTCAGTCTTACCATCTCTCACACACACACAGGACTTAATTTTTACCATCTCTCTCATGCAGGACTTCAGTCTTTCGCGGTCCAGTTTGGTTCTGCCTGCTTGGCTCTGGTCCTTGTTTGCCAGAGTAATATAACGGCTGGAAAAAGACCGCAGAAAGCCTATTTGTAGAACTCATCGTGAAAATACTTAGTCACCAGAGTTTACTGAGAGAAAAGCTGTTTTAACTCATTGAACCACACAAACCACAATTCTGACTGCATATTAACATAGTAGCATTTCTGCATTGACCATAGGAGGTTTTTCCAAGACTTAAAAAAAAAGTAAAGTAAACAACATTTCATGCAAGGTGTCCACCTGTCCATTATCGTGTGATATGTTGATGTAACTGGTGCTGGAGTGTTTCATGGACGTCTCTTAAGATTTCAGGAGGCAGAGGGTGAGGGAGTCCATGTTTAATTTTGTGTAGAAGGACATTTCTTAACTGATAGCTCGAGTGTGTGCGCGACGGTGATCTCTGGTTAAGGCTCTTGTTTAGGTTAAGTGATACATGTCATCAGTTCAACCTAGCAATTAACCAAAGGGGCCTAATAAGCCTAGTCATGACTTTTGGCCAATCCAGAACCAGATTAGGGCCAATCCAGAACCAGGTTAGGGGCACATCAGGGCCTGTGACTGGGCAGGTGTGTGTGTGGAGGCTGATCAGTTTGGACTAGTGTGTCTTTAAAGATGCTTAACTGTCCAGACAGGTGTGTGTCTGTGTGTTTGTGTGTGTGTGTGTGTGTGTGTGTGTGTGTGTATGTATGTGTGTGGATGCTTACCTGTCTGGAGAGGTGTGTGTGGATGCTGACCTGTCTGGACAGGTGTGTGTGTGTGTGTACATGGATGATTACCTGTCTGGAGAGGTGTGTGTGGATGCTGACCTGCCTGGACAGGTGTGTGTGTGTGAACATGGATGATTACCTGTCTGGAGAGGTGTGTGTGTGGATGCTTACCTGCAGCCAGTGCTGAGCTCCTCCAGCACCCCCCTCAGTCGGCGCTCAGGGTAGGCCTTCTCTGTTTTAATGATCTCCTGTACGTCATTCAGACCCTCCTCCTGTTACACACACACACACACACACACGCAGGAACACACACACTCTGTTTTAATGATCTCCTGGACGTCATTCAGACCCTCCTCCTGATACACACACACACACACACACACACACACACACACACACACACAGGAACACACACATTTTAAAGTGCACACACACATATAGGGGAGTACACAAAGGCACAAGGGGAGAACACACAGGAATACGCATACACACACAACCACACCGGAACACACATACACACAAGTACACATTCATATTGTAGGAGCCAAATTACACTTTATGTTGATTCTTATGTGATCTGTCTTTATTACGTAGTATGTGCAAGTGTGTGTGTAAGAATGCACATACATAGGAGGAGTACACAAATAGACAAGGGGAGTATATATACACACACACACACACACACACACACACACACACACACACACAACCACACACAGGAACACGCATACACACACACAACCACACACAGGAACATGCAGGAACACACATACACAAACACACACACACACACACACACACACACACACACACACACAACCACACACAGGAACACGCATACACACAACCACACACACACAACCACACACAGGAACACGCAGGAACACAACCACACACAGGAACACGCATACACACACACAACCACACACAGGAACACGCAGGAACACACATACACAAACACACACACACACACACACACACACACACACAACCACACACAGGAACACGCATACACACACACAACCACACACAGGAACACGCAGGAACACACATACACAAACACACACACACACACACACACACACACACACACACACACAACCACACACAGGAACACGCATACACACACACAACCACACACAGGAACACGCAGGAGCACACATACACAAAAAAAAACACACACACACACACACACACACACACACACACACACACACAATATACAGCACAACAGTTTTCTCCCTCATCCACTCTTGTGTACCATTGGAAAAGACATTTAATGTTGAACCTGTGGGGAAACTCTACACATAATATGGGAGCCTGCATATGAATGGCTCCCCCTGGATACGTGAAGGCTAAGAAACTCTCAGAGTAATGTGTGCTCTACTGTAAACCCAGAGAGCTGAACACACACACACACACACAGGGGCGGACTGGGACAAAAAATCGGCCCGGGCATTTTGAACCAGACCGGCCCATTAAATTCGATAACACACCTTTTTAATCTCGAATGTCTACACCAACCAGGCTTATAGCTAGCAGGGCGTCTGCCCTATAGTCTACTAAAAAATAACAAGAAACGGGACGCCCTACTTTTAGGCAGGACGGCCTAAAGATGCCCTATTTTTCTCCCGTTTTACCTGTTAACTTCGCTGAATGTGATCAAAATTCACCGTTTCAGTCGCTTCAGTGCTTAGCGAAGTCTAGAATCATACATATGACCTGCCAATTAGAAAATACAAATAGCATTGCTGTATTCCCGCTACAACAACGTTACATCATGATTCCAACGAAACATTGATTCACGGGCTCGCAGAAGCTCCAGAAGACAGCTGTCTCACCGCACGTCACTGAACCTACTACTGTAGTATGAGTTCAACAAGAGTTTGTGTGTTAAGGTGGTGGTCTTAATTAATCTAAATGCAATACACATCATACACTTTAAAGCTTTGTTCAGAATACGGAGGTATAAGATCGGTCGATATTTTCCATGAAAATAGCGACTGAAGAACCCCCTGTTCTCGTCTCCGAGAGGACAGGCTGTATTGCTCCCTTTTCTAGAAGGGAGTCTATTTCCTCCTGTAGGAAACGCGCTTGATGAGGTGGCATTAACGTTTGAACTACGCTCCTGAACTTCGGGGGGGACGGGAAAACTGGAGCGTATAACGGGCTATCATAATTCGGTATCTGGACAAATTGGCATATTTTCGGAATACCAGGGTTTGGGAGTACTGGGCTTTCGGAACAATTGACATGGCACCGCGCACCACTCAAACACACAACATAGAGTGTAGGCTAACGGCTGGCTGTTTCAGAGTACAGTAGGCTGAGGGCTAGCAACAGCTACAGACTTGTCTTGTATTTAGCTATGCAAACGAACTTGGCCATAGAACATAGGTTCTAAGTCAAACATATTTTAGAGACGTTTTAATTCATGATCAGTAAGCTTACCGTAGGTCGTTGTATCGTATCTCCCTGGCTGTAGCCACCAGCACTGTCATCCACGGGAGCTGATGGCAAAGTTTAGCTAAAGGTAGAAGGTGTTTGCTGATATGATGGACGAGACCCTAGTCACTCAAGAAGACGGCCAATGGGCCGCAGACTAGCGTGCGCGTGTCAAGCATGTCAAGGCCATGGGCCACGCTGTTTACCGTCCTAATGCATTATGTAGGCAGGTCCAAATCGAAAGGGGTTTGTGTTGGGTCAGCCCAGGGGATGTGATTGGGCCAGCCCAGTGTCAGTAGGGCCGCTGATGAACTAATTTCGTGGGCCAGCCGGTCAGACCATTATATGGGGAAAAAAATAAAAAATTAAAATTCGGGACCATCGGCCCATATTGCACCCCGGCCCAGCGGGCAAACGCCCGGTATGCCCGATGGCCAGTCCGTCCCTGCACACACACACCACAAACACACCACATACACACACATCACACACACTCACCATACCACACACACACACACACGCACACACGCACACACACCACACACACACACACACACACCACACACACACTCAAACACACACACACACACACACACACACACATACACACACACACACACACACACACACACACACGCACACCACACACACACCACACACACGCACACACACACACACGCTCACACACACACACACCACACACACACACACACTCACACACTCACACCACACACACACTCACACAGACACCACAGACACACGCACACACACACACACGCACACACGCACACAGCACAAGGCTAAGAAACTCTCAGAGTAATGTGAGCTCTACGGTAAACCCAGAGAGCTGAACACACACACACACACACACACACACTGCCTTCAGAGCTCTGCACACGTACGTTCAGAAGGCCAAGCTACATTTAATATTCTGTCTCACACGCAGCCAACACCAGAGAGGGTCTCTTCTCCTGAGTCATAGCACAGTGTTTTAACCCCACCCCCCCCCCCCCCCCTCAAAGCCAAGCTAGGCCAGGCCTGAGAAAGTTGTGGGTAAACACATAACTCTCAGTTTTTCCACAAGGGTCCTTAGTGTTTGTGTTTGGGCGTTAATTGGAGCTTTCCATGGATTTATGAGGTGATTCTAATAAGACATCTTGTGCTTTAACTAGTGTGTGTGTGTGTGTGTGTGTGTGTGTGTGTGTGTGTGTGTGTGTGTGTGTGTGTGTGTGGGTGTGTGTAGTTCAGGAGAGGATTTTGCTCAACAGCACACACACTCTCCCAAGACCTAATTTCCTGGAAGAGGCTATGATGTGAAAGTTGCACATTGATCTGAGACATAACCTCAGACACCCTCTATTGTGCCGTATCGACCCAGACCTCACTGCCGGGTCTGTGATCTTATCCACCCCCTACACCCCTACACTCTATTATACAGCATCTAGACAGGCCTCATTGCCAGGTCTGGGACGGTCTGTGATCTTATCCACCCCCTACACCCCTACACAACACTCTATTATGCAGTATCTACACAGGCCTCTCTGCCAGGTCTGGGACGGTCTGTGATCTTATCCACCCCCTACACCCCTACGCAACACTCTATTATGCAGTATCTACACAGGCCTCTCTGCCATGTCTGTGATCTTATCCACCCCCTACACCCCTACGCTCTCTACAGAGTATCTACACAGACCTCACTGCCGGGTCTGTGATCTTATCCACGATGCTGCAGTTGTAGAGGTCTGTGTGTTTGTCAGAGTTTCACACTGACACATCAAAAAGCCTCGGCCTGCTCTACTTTGGGCTCGCCTGTTGGCCATCTTGCCCGTGACACAACCTCTGGCACCCACTGTGGTTTGATACCTTCTTATTCATGATATGACGTCATACACAATCTATAGGGCACTATCTATGTCTGTGATATACAGTATATCCTCTGATACACTCTCCGTTGAATGATCTCCACAGGAGCTCACCAGTTTGTCTGCAATCTTGTCCATGATGTTGGAGTTGGATATGCACACACACACACACACACACACACACACACACACACACACACACTCTCTGTTGTATGATCTACACAGGAGCTCAGCAGTTTGTCTGCAATCTTGTCCATGATGTTGGAGTTGTAGAGGCGCACACACACACACACACACACACACACACACACACACACACACACCCACACACCCACACACTCTCTGTTGTATTAGCTAGACAGGAGCTCACCAGTTTGTCTGCAATCTTGTCCATGATGTTGGAGTTGGATTTGCACACACACACACACACACACACACACGCACACCCACACACTCTCTGTTGTATTATCTACACAGGAGCTCACCAGTTTGTCTGCAATCTTGTCCATGATGTTGGAGTTGTACAGGCGCCTCCTCTGGTCCTGCCACCAGCTCTTGATGTAGATGCACGGCTTCTTCTCAAAGTACGGCAGATGGAAGTAGTTTCTAGGGAAGTCAGGCCGTCATTCAGATGGTGTAGAAATGTACCAGTAACACAGTTCACAGTTCACAGTTCAGCAACGCCAACATTCAGATGGAGTGTGAATTTAACAGCACCACAGTTCAAAATGTTCAATTTCTGAGCAGTAATGCCGTTCTTTCTGTAGTTGAAATGTTATTTAAATGCCTTTAAATGTTATTTATGCTTATAGGAGCTGACTGTATGTGATTGATTTTTGTATTTGTGCTAATGTGAGCTGACTGAATGTGAGGGAAGTAATTTCCCTCACAAACACACAGATGTTATTTAATGTTATCTGAGCAGTAATGCCGTTCTTTCTGTAGTTGAAATGTTATTTAAATGTCTTTGAATGTTATTTATGCTTATAGGAGCTGACTGTTTCTGAGTGATTTTTGTATTTGTGCTAATGTGAGCTGACTGAATGTGAGGGACTTAGCCCTTGCTCTAATTAGGGCCTGATCTGTGCCATGTTAAACCACTCTGAGGGAAACTAGCTGGTTAGGGCACTGCACTTTAGCCTTCAGCCGCTCTGCCCCTCACCTCTGGAACTCCCTCCCCCCTGACATCAGGAACATTGACCCAAATTCAATCCCTCTTTTTAAATCTAGCATCAAAACCCACCTGTTTAGGCAGGCGTATAACTTTTAATGTTCCTGTCTGCTGAAGTTGTTGTTCTGCTGCTGCTCTGCTTTGTGCATTTAAAACATTTGATTCAACTGTATTGTTGACTGTTGTACAGCGACCTTGAGTATCTTGAAAGGCGCCTTATACATAATGTACAAATGTATTATTATTATTATTACTACTTTACTAACACAAAGACCATGAGCTCAGTTCAGGATACAGTACAGATTAAGTAAACACGTCTACAACTAAATGACTTGCTTCACATTCTTGTAATCCACTATAATCAGCAATGGTGTAATTATCCCGTCACAGTGCCCCTTCTCCACTCTGACCTCTCCCTGACCCTCAGTAACCCTTCACCCCCTGACCCCAGACCTGTCGGTGATGACGGGCTTCATGACAGGCGTGGAGGACACAGACACCAGGTCAGCGCTGTCATCCATCTCTTCGTCGCTCGAGTGCTGTATGAGCTCCGACTCTTCCTCGTCGCTCTCCGCCCCTCCCTCCTTCCTCCTCCTCTTCCCCGCCGCCGCCGGCTTGCTCACCCCATCAATTTGGTTACCGTAGTTACCTGACATTATGGGATACAAAGCACATGATCATATACTCCATATGCAAAACAACATCTACGGTCATAATAAATAGATATGTATAGCTTCACATCCTGATACAAGTCCTGTCTATATACGGCTACACTTACAAACCACAACATCGTTGAATACGATCCTTTTGAAGCAATTATTCTAAAGATATTTTCTTTAAATGGTCGTAATCTGAAATGGAATAGTGAGATGTGCCGTTTACTGTAATGTCAGACAAAACATTCTCACACACACCGTGTGTAATATGTATCTGTCACACATATCTACTGTATAATGTTCCCTTTACATAAACCAGATAAAGTATCGACCATTTGACACCCACCTATTGTGACCTCGAAGCTGATTGGCTTATCTCCGATCTTCCTGTCAATCATGGTGGCCTCCAGGAATGACCCGAAGAGGAAGAACTCATCCACCTTTCCTGTGGCACTCTGATAGACACACACACACACACACACACACGCACGCACACACACACACACACACACACACACACACACACACACAAACACACCAGCGGAGGATAGGGACAGATTAACACACACAAACACACCAGCTGAGGATAAGGGCAGATTAAAAGAGCAAATCACACTTTCAAAAACACCAGCAGAGGATAAAGACCGATTAAAAGAGCAAATCACACTCTCACTGGACTCGTTGTCATCTGAGATGTGCAGTGCATTGGATAAGCAGGAGTAACAAATGCCATCAGTCATGTTAGCAGGGGATAAAACACTTAAAACATGTGTGTGTGTCTGCGTGTGTGTGTGTCTGTGTGTGTGTCTGAGTGTCTGTCTGCCTGTCTCTGTGCTTGTGGAGGGTTTATCACATCTGGGAGCCACAAAGCCCTTTCCTGAAAGACACACTGAGCTACCTGTCCAACAAGAGGCCTCAGCTCTCAGTTCCTCACCCGACCTCAAGAGAACACGCAGCACGCTCCTCACCCCAGACCTCAAGAGAACACGCA
>NC_137914.1:4440027-4447527 GCF_963457725.1 Sprattus sprattus
GTAGAGAGAGGGGGAGACAGAGGATGAAACAGAAAAGAGGTAGAGAGAGGGGGAGCTAGTGAAAGAGACAGAAAAGAGGTAGAGAGAGGGGGAGACAGAGGATGAAACAGAAAAGAGGTAGAGAGAGGGGGAGCTAGTGAAAGAGACAGAAAAGAGGTAGAGAGAGGGGGAGACAGAGGATGAAACAGAAAAGAGGTAGAGAGAGGGGGAGATAGTGAAAGAGACAGAAAAGAGGTAGAGAGAGGGGGAGACAGAGGATGAAACAGAAAAGAGGTAGAGAGAGGGGGAGACAGAGGATGAAACAGAAAAGAGGTAGAGAGAGGGGGAGCTAGTGAAAGAGACAGAAAAGAGGTAGAGAGAGGGGGAGACAGAGGATGAAACAGAAAAGAGGTAGAGAGAGGGGGAGCTAGTGAAAGAGACAGAAAAGAGGTAGAGAGAGGGGGAGACAGAGGATGAAACAGAAAAGAGGTAGAGAGAGGGGGAGCTAGTGAAAGAGACAGAAAAGAGGTAGAGAGAGGGGGAGACAGAGGATGAAACAGAAAAGAGGTAGAGAGAGGGGGAGACAGAGGATGAAACAGAAAAGAGGTAGAGAGAGGGGGAGATAGTGAAAGAGACAGAAAAGAGGTAGAGAGAGGGGGAGACAGAGGATGAAACAGAAAAGAGGTAGAGAGAGGGGGAGCTAGTGAAAGAGACAGAAAAGAGGTAGAGAGAGGGGGAGACAGAGGATGAAACAGAAAAGAGGTAGAGAGAGGGGGAGATAGTGAAAGAGACAGAAAAGAGGTAGAGAGAGGGGGAGACAGAGGATGAAACAGAAAAGAGGTAGAGAGAGGGGGAGCTAGTGAAAGAGACAGAAAAGAGGTAGAGAGAGGGGGAGACAGAGGATGAAACAGAAAAGAGGTAGAGAGAGGGGGAGACAGAGGATGAAACAGAAAAGAGGTAGAGAGAGGGGGAGCTAGTGAAAGAGACAGAAAAGAGGTAGAGAGAGGGGGAGACAGAGGATGAAACAGAAAAGAGGTAGAGAGAGGGGGAGCTAGTGAAAGAGACAGAAAAGAGGTAGAGAGAGGGGGAGACAGAGGATGAAACAGAAAAGAGGTAGAGAGAGGGGGAGACAGAGGATGAAACAGAAAAGAGGTAGAGAGAGGGGGAGACAGAGGATGAAACAGAAAAGAGGTAGAGAGAGGGGGAGACAGAGGATGAAACAGAAAAGAGGTAGAGAGAGGGGGAGCTAGTGAAAGAGACAGAAAAGAGGTAGAGAGAGGGGGGGACAGAGGATGAAACAGAAAAGAGGTAGAGAGAGGGGGAGCTAGTGAAAGAGACAGAAAAGAGGTAGAGAGAGGGGGAGACAGAGGATGAAACAGAAACAGAGATAGAGGTATGTAGAGAGTGAGAGAAAGAGAGTGAGTGTGACTGAGTGAGAGAATGAGAGTGCTAGTCTGAACAAGTGAGTGTGTGAGTGTGAGTGTGAGTGTGAGTGTGAGTGTGAGTGTGAGTGTGAGTGTGAGTGTGAGTGTGAGTGTGAGTGTGAGTGTGTGTGTGTGTGAGTGTGAGTGTGAGTGTGAGTGTGAGTGTGAGTCTGAGAGAAAGTGACAGTGACAGTGACAGTGACAGTGACAGTGACAGTGACAGTGACAGTGACAGTGACAGTGACAGTGACAGTGAGAGAGATGGTGACAGTGACAGTGAGAGAGATGGTGACAGTGACAGTGGTTGTGACAGTGAGAGAGATGGTGACAGTGACAGCGAGTCTGAGAGCAAGAGTAAGAGCGTAAGCGTGAGTAATAGTGATAGTGAGAGTGAGAGTGTGCACTCTGTTTCGGAGTGACAGTGTGTACTCACCGAGATCTTTAGAATCTTGTCAAACATCACATCTGGAGACGCGTGGAAGTCAAAGACAAAATACTGCAACAGAGGAGAGGACACACTTCATCTATAACACACTCCTCCATAACACACACTTCATAACTCACTCCATCTATAACACACTCCTCTATAACACAAACCCATGTTTAACACACTCCTCCATAACACACACTTCATCTATAACACACTCCTCCATAACACACTCCATGTTTAACACACTCCTTCATAACACACTCCATGTTTAACACAGTCCTCCATAACACACACTCCATGACACACATTCCTCTACTTCAGTTCTAAAACAGAGAGTCAGGAGAGGGATTGACAGAGAGAGAAAATAAGATATAGCGAGTGGATACAAATTGAAAGGCAACAAAACGGGGGGGGGGGGGGGGGGGGGGATATAGAGGGAGAGGAAGAAAGAGGGTTACGAGGGAAGATGTATTTTAATTGCTTTTCCACCAGGCACCCTGAGGACAGAATACAGTGGAAGCAAGCCCCAGACAATCGCAGCGTGAGAGACGTCCCAAGCTCATCCACTGGGCTGCTGTCTCCTGAGGGATAACCCAGCCTGCCCCTGACAGATGAGGCAGTTTCATCACCTGCCACCGCCATGTTGGCTCTACTGTTTCTTGAGGGATAACCCAGCCTGCCCCTGACAGATGAGGCAGTTTCAACCCCAGCCGCCATGTTGGATCTGCTGTTTCATGAGGGATAACCCAGCCTGCCCCTGATAGATGAGGCAGTTTCATCACCTGCTACCCTGTTGGTTCTGCTTCTGCTTGTGTTAATCCTGAGGGCTATAACACAACTTACTCCTGACAAAGAGTTTGGTTTGATCAAGAGCTTCCATGAAGGCTCTGCAACTTAAGGCTCTGCAACTTAACTCTGAAATGGGCTCTTTTCAGCTTTGAAAGTGTAGGAGAGGTATGTGGGATACTGTTACGTTCTCACTCCAGAGACACTCGGCAACAGGCTAACCCATTAATACTGACAATAGGAAAGCAGGACCCAGCAGATGAGCCAGCAGGGGCTCTAGGGAGATGGTCTCTGCTCAACTTACTGGGGTGACAACAGCAATCAGTGAGCCTGTGGTTACAGGTACACAGAGTAGCTTACAGAGGGAATGATGCTGATCGATCAGCTTGAAGGATCTCTTACTCCACTGTGGGGCAGCTAGTTAGGTCTTACCTTGGTGCAGAAGGGGCATTTGGTAAGCTGGTACCTTACTGTGGCAACGGCAGGTGAGTGTCACTGACTTGAGTCTCACTGGGCTGTATATGGGCATTCAGGCAGTCTAACTTCAGTGTAGTAGGGCATTTAGTTTACTCTCATCTGACTGGATGGGCATTATTGGACTTTGGTTGATACATTTTTGGATAGAGGTAAGGGCAGTTAGTTAAATCTCACCCAGTAATCATATGGGTATTTAGAGGACTATCACCTCGTTGAGGTAAGGGCAGTTACTGAGCTCTAACCTCATTGTACGGGGGGCATATAGTGAGCTCTTACCTCGTAGTAGGGGAGGTTTGTGAGCTCTAATAGTGAACTCTTATAGTGGGGCAGTCAGTCAGCTCTTACCTTGTTATAGTGGGGCAGTTAGTCAGCTCTTACCTCATAGTAGGGGCAGTTAAATAGCTCTTACCTCGTAGTAGGGGCAGTTAGTGAGCTCTTACCTTGTTATAGTGGGGCAGTAAGTCAGCTCTTACCTCATAGCAGGGGCAGTGAAAGAGCTCTTACCTCGTAGTAGGGGCAGTAAAAGAGCTCTTACCTCGTAGTAGGTGAAGTTAGTGAGCTCTTACCTCGTTAAAGAGGGGCAGTTAGTTAGCTCTTACCTCGTAGTAGGGGCAGTTAGTGAACTCTTACCTCGTAGTATGTGAAGTTAGTGAGCTCTTACCTCATTATAGTAGGGGCAGTTGGTTGATTCCTTCATGGACGTGTACTTCTTTTCGTCTCCGATCTCGACACACACTACAGGGTCCATGTTTAACCCCACGAGCTGACGAGCCTCAATGACCGTGACACTGATCTGAGGGAAGAGTCACAAAAGCAGAGATAAACAACAAGAGTAAACACGAGTGAACAAGAGTAAACAAGAGTAAACACGAGTAAACACGAGTAAACACGAGTAAACAAAATTAAACACGAGTAAACAAGGTTACACAAGTTAACAAGACTAAACATGGGAGGCAATGTTAAACATGAGGTAACAAGAATCAAACAAGAGTAAACAATATTAAAACATGAGTAAACAATATGAAACACAAGAGTAAACACGAGTAAGGCTTCTGCAGTCCTTCCTCATCCTGTCTGCCCCAGCCCATGGGCACTAATGAACCCTCTCTAGTGCTCCGGTGGGAGGTATGCAAGCTGAACTGAGGCGCTGGGCTTACAGACAGCAGTGGGTTCCTCAGACAGATTCACTAACTGTGTGCTGGCACTGATGTTTACAGATCAGGCTCTCTTATGAAACACTGCTGCAAGGCTCCGCTTGAGAAGAGGAGGAGTGGAGGAGTGGAGTAGGGTGATGAGAAGAGAAAGAGAAAGAGAAAGAGAAAGAGAAAGAGAAAGAGAAAGAGAAAGAGAAAGAGAAAGAGAAAGAGAAAGAGAAATAAAGGATACAGAGACTAATTGGACAGAAAAGGGAGAAGATGAAGAGAAGATGGAGGAAGAACAGGAGGAGGAGGAGGAGGAGAAGGAAGAAGTGAAATGCTTTCAAAAGTCCACACAGAAACATCTTAGTAATTCCCACCAGCCTGAGGCACATGTGTGTGTGTGTGCATGTGTGTGAGTGTGTGGTGTGTGTGATGTGTGTGTTTTTCTGTGTGTGTGTGTGTGTGTGTTGTGTGTGTGTGTGTGTGTGTGTGTGTGTGTGTGTGTGTGTGTGTGTGTGTGTGTGTGTGCTTGCGGTGTGGTATGAGTGATGTATTGTGGTGTGTGTGTATGTGGTGCAGTGTTTAGTGTGTGTGTGTGTGTGTGTGTGTGTGTGTGTGTGTATGTGTGTGCATGTGTGTGTGTGTGTGTGTGTGGTGCGGGTTGTCATGCAGGCTGTGGGTCCACAGGAGCATATCTACACACACACCCTGGCGTCGGTGTGTGTGTGTGTGTGTGTGTGTGTGTGTGTGTGTGTGTGTGTGTGTGTGTGTGTTTGTGTCGTGCAGGCTGTGGGTCCACAGGAGCATATCTACACACACACCCTGGCGTCGGTGTGTGTGTGTGTGTGTGTGTGTGTGTGTGTGTGTGTGTGTGTGTGTGTGTGTGTGTGTTTGTGTCGTGCAGGCTGTGGGTCCACAGGAGCATATCTACACACACACCCTGGCGTCGGTGTGTGTGTGTGTGTGTGTGTGTGTGTGTGTGTGTGTGTGTGTGTGTGTTTGTGTCGTGCAGGCTCTGGGTCCACAGGAGCATATCTACACACACACCCTGGCGTCGGTGGACAGGGGGCTTATATAAGATATGTGCTGCTGAGCCCTGAACACCAATGCCTCCTGCCTCCGTGGCAAATCACTGAGACAACACACACACACACACACACACACACACACACACACACACACACACACACACACACACACACACACACACCACAGAAAGAAGAAAAACGCGAAACACACACCACAGAAAGGGGAATATTGCGACACACACATCACAGAAAAGGGAATAATGCGACACACACATCACAGAAAGGAGAATAATGCTCTCTGAATATTCAAGGGAGTCTGCAGGGTTTGGGCTTCTGAAGATGACAGTTCAGCAAACCGGCTGAAGCAGAGCTCTTTTATGTCGGAAGGAAAGCTTCCTGACCTCACCAAAGCCTCTGCTTCAAAGAGGAATCATTTTCCAGTCTTGGCGATGATGACTTGCTGTTTACAAAAGCCAGTTTTGCATTAAATATTGTATGGGTGAGAATACCATATAAATAACAACAATAAATACCCAAATACAACTCCAACTATAACTGAAGATCATCAACAGTACCTGGTAATCCACGGGTCTACCAGAACTGGGCTCCATCTTTATGTCTGGCTTTGACCTGTGAGAGATGAGATACACACACCACACACACCACACACACACAGTTTAACAGATGCCAAACACACACATTAACAAACACACAACTTCAGACTATCAGGGGTTATGTCTGGCTTTGACCTGTGAGAGATGGCATACACACACCACACACACACAGTATAACTGACTCCAAACACACACATTAACAAACACACATCTTTAGACTATTAGGGACTGTAAAGCCTCCGTTTCAAAGCTGTTTTCTGATGACTACAGACCTCCAGAGGCTCAATAGATGCAGCATACATAATCACTATGGAGGCTGCTGTTTGATCTTGCTAATTTTACGGACAGTCAGATGCTTAGCCCTCAAAATACATTTTTACATTTACATTTAATCCTTTAGCAGACACTTTTAATCATAGGGATGAGGCACTTGTATCCAAGGCGACGGCCAATGTGACTGCATCACCAATGAAATACCATGCACCCCATTCAAATGAAATAGAACTCTGTATCTTAAGATCAGTGGTTGGCGACGGCGCCTGACCTCTTGTTGGAGACGTTGGTGGTTACCGCGGTAACGGAGGCCAGAGAGATGGTGTCGGGGTCGAGGACACCGCCCAGGCGCATGGCCTTGCGGTCCAGATCTTCTGTCTCCAGGATTGCAGCATCATCTGATCAGGATCAGAAAAATTACCACTTAAAACTCAATCACCAACACTACCATAGTGATCATCATCTTTCAATCACAATATAAATCACAACTACTTACTAAAATGCTATGTTTATATTATTATTCTATTATTACTTAAAATAAAAAAAAGGAAAGACTGTATTGACACAGCATAACATCATTTTTATTGGACTTTTCTGAACTCACAGACACTAACAGGCTATGGCATCTGCACAACCTATTTCTGACCAGGTCACACCATGGTGTCTGGGAGTGTAAGGTGACAGCTAAGGAGTCACACTGTTAAGGATAGGGGATTAAAGATGTAGAATCAGTTCCTCCCCCACTATCTAGTAGGGACACAGACTGACTTCAGACGCATTGTCACTCCCCCCACACCTAATCACAGTATTGATAAGTCTCCACCCTCATAGCCAAGGACCAATCAAGAGGCCTCTTTATCCAAAAATGTGACAGTAACAAACAACAGTTATTTTCTCCTGCTGCCTCTCCTGCCTTCACACCCTCCCTGTGAAGCCAGCTACACTCAGAAACATGGAGGGGAATTTAGATTCTGGTGTGTTGTTTTATTTTTCTCCTCCATGAATTGCTTTCTGATATAGTGAGCTCCTTTGGCTGTTTGCTTATGCAATGGGATTTTAACAGAAAATTAGGTTTGGGGCTAAGATTCTCCTTAAAATTCATTTTTGAGATAAAACTTTCATTTCCCAAGCATGAGTTTCAAAATGATTTATCTTTCAAACGACTCTGCTTTCAATCTGCGTGGTGGTTTGAGAAACACAATTTTTAAACTGGATGTGTAATTCCATATTTAGATCCAAACGATACCGCTCTCAAGACTCTGTGGGGAAAAAACTAAAAACTTCTGAGAAAGAAAATCTGCTGAGAAGAGGAGCTGCCCCCTGGGTAAACTCATCGGGCTTCAATCTGAA
>NC_137914.1:4460027-4467952 GCF_963457725.1 Sprattus sprattus
ATTGGAGTACTGTACCGTGGGATTGGAGTACTGTACCAAGGGGTACTGTGAATACTGCTGTGTTCTCACCAGGAAACAAATACAACTTAAATAGGTGATGGCATGTGCTGGACACTGACATTTTAGTGGCAAAACAAAAGCTATTCTGTGAGTATTCGGAAGTCAGCATAGATATCCATATTTAGGCAAGGCTGACATTTCTCTCTCATGCCAATAGAAAGTCCTCTCGTAATGGTACTCTTGTAAAGCATTCTAGTAATGTCTTCTAGTAAAGCATTCTAGTAATGTCTTCTAGTAAAGTCGTCTAGTAAAGTCGTCTAGTAAAGTCGTCTAGTAAAGTCCTCTAGTAAAGTCGTCTAGTAAAGTCGTCTAGTAAAGTCGTCTAGTAAAGTCCTCTAGTAAAGTCGTCTAGTAAAGTCGTCTAGTAAAGTCGTCTAGTAAAGTCGTCTAGTAAAGTTGTCTAGTAAAGTTGTCTAGTAAAGTCCTCTAGTAAAGTCGTCTAGTAAAGTCGTCTAGTAAAGTCCTCTAGTAAAGTTTCAACATTGCTATAAATGTGCAGAGCTTGCAAGAGTTCATCCATCATAGTTCTAGAAAGTAACAGAAAGGCTAGTTCATTTCCGAAGAGTGTGTTGTTTCGCACTTGAGACAAATTGGAATTTGGAACGTCTGACTTGATATTTCCCAGTTCCAATTATAAAGCCTTTCAGCCAAATGTCAAGCATAATTTGGTAATGACTCATTGGTGGATTTTAATTCTATATGCTGGGTGTCCATAATTGCATACAACGTTTGTCTTGTTTATTTAGACACGTGAGCTCTTCAAGCATCTTTGCATGCAGTTAAAAAGGCTTTTAACCTTAGATAAAGTCAAGGTCTCTGTTAAGTCCGTTGCCATGTTCAGAATGATGTCATAATGTTGTCAAACTGATCACATGAGGTCACTCACTGAAGCTGACTCACTCGGGTATTTTGTTATAGAATCAGAGTTCTGACATGTGACGTTCTAGTGCAACTTTCTGAGTTTCAAATTTTCGAGTTCTGAGTGGTCTTGAATGCGGCATTATAGGTCAAACCAGACACTACCGGAATGCCGGGCATGCTGTATAAACACACCCCCTGGGTGCGCCTTATGCTGTCTCAGTATGGTTAAGTGCAACCAAGAGAAGGCAGCATAATGAGGGTTTTTCTTAACAGTGATGAGGTAGGATCCCTGTTTTAAAAGCACTTCTGTCTGTGGTGCTGGTGTGTGGAAGCTCATGCTTAGCAGGCTTAAGAAGCAGAGATTTCATGGGTCAGATGGGCTGAGTTCAAAAGCTTCACACACACGCACGCACGCACGCACACACACACACGCACGCACGCACGCACGCACGCAAGCACGCACACACACACACACACACACAGACACACACAGACACACGCACGCACGCACGCACGCTCTCTGCTCTGCTCTCTGCTCAGTGAGAGGAGAAAGGAGCACACACACACACACACACACACACACACACACTGCTCTCTGCTCTGCTCTCTGCTCAGTGAGAGGAGAAGGGAGCACACACACACACACACACACACACACACTGCTCTCTGCTCTGCTCTCTGCTCAGTGAGAAGAGAAGGGAGCACACACACACACACACACACACACACACACACTGCTCTCTGCTCTGCTCTCTGCTCAGTGAGAGGAGAAGGGAGCGCACACACACACACACACACACACACACACACACACACACACACACTGCTCTCTGCTCTGCTCTCTGCTCAGTGTGAGGAGAAGGGAGCCCAGTGCTAATGTGAAGTCTGGCGTGTTTGAACAGAACAAAGGCACTGTTGAGAAAATGTGGGGTTTTGTTGATTCATTCATGAGCTTTTCTGGGCCCATTAATCCTGCCAGGTGTTCTGTGTTCTGGTAGCAAAACGCTCCAAACTTGCCTCATCTGCTCTAAGCCCACAGGGTGTATGTGTGTGTATAAGAGTTTGTATGTGTGTTTGTGTATGTATGTGTGTGTATGTACGTGTGTGTGTACGTGTGTGTGTGTTTGTGTGTGTGTGTGTGTGTGTGTACGTGTGTGTGTGTGGCTGTGTGTTTGTGTGTGTATATGTGGAGTATGTATGTGTGTGTGTGTGTGTGTGTGTGTGTGTGTGTGTGTGTGTGTGTGTGTGTATGTGTGTGTGTGTCTAGATGTGTGCTCTGTTGCTTTACACACTCGTTACTCGTTACATAACGACCAACACCTCATCACATGCATGTCAGTATGCACAGGACCCTGATGGGCTGTGTGTGTGTGTGTGTGTGTGACAAGAGAGAAGAGTTCCTGATGTGCAACTGGTCTCACCAACACCAAGGTCATGGGTTTCATACACACTAATGAACGATCAGTCATAGACAGCCATTCCCACTAGTACTACACAGGAAGTAGCATTAGATAAAAAGTCTCTGACGAATGAATAATAAATCAAATAAATGTAAATGTAAACTTTGTAAACAAACAACTTTAAACAAATGAATAATGTAAAACTTTGTAAACAAACAACTTTAAAATGTAAAACTTTGTAAACAAACAACTTTAAATTGCCTCTGAAAAACCCTAAAACAGCCCTGTAGCAATAACAAATGAGACCACTTTATGGAGATGCACACCAATATACTCCTGTTTAAATTGAAAGATTACTGTAACACAAAAACAGCCCTATTATTTTCATATTTTCATAATGTGGATGGAGTGAATTGGATTTAAAAGGCAAGGCTGAGAATCTGACCCAAGAATCTCAGTCATGAATCACATTGACAGACATTGTGGCAGTCTTAGAGAATGCAGAGGAGGATATCTGCATTTCAATTCTCAAGGCTGCTGCTCTTCTGCTAACCCTATGCATAACCTGGGTAGGGAAAAGGAAGCATTCAGAAGAGTGCAATAAATCATTTTTGGACTCAACACACATGCACATACACGCACACACACACACAGAGAGAGAGAGAGAGGGGGGGGGGGGGGGGGGGGGAGGGGGGAGAGATAGAGCGAGAGAGAGAGAAAGGGAGAGAGAAAAAGAGAGACAGAGAGTTCAGTTCTGCTGTTTTATTGCAATATATAAGAAGTGTGCAAAAGAAACTCATGTTCAGCACCACTGCCATCACAGCATTTCAACTCAAACCCAACACACTGTGTGCAGCTGATAGTATAACACATCGCCAGCTGATAGACATCACTCACTCCTGTCTGACTCTGTGTTTATTTCTATGGGTGCCTTGCTACAAAACAACACTGCAAACACTCCTCCTAAGGTCACAGTGGTCACTGAGGGGACAGTAGTAAGGTCACAGGGGTAACTAAGGAGACAGCAGTAAGGTCACAGAGGTCACAAAAGGGACAGCAGTAAGGTCACAGGGGTAACAAAGGAGACAGCAGTAAGGTCACAGAGGTCACTAAAGGGACAGTTGTAAGGTAACAGGGGTAACTAAGGAGACAGCAGTAAGGTCACAGAGGTCACTGAAGGGACAGTTGTAAGGTCACTAGAGTAACTAAGGAGACAGCAGTAAGGTCACAGGGGTAACTAAGGAGACAGCAGTAAGGTCACAGAGGCCACATAAGGGACAGCAGTAAGGTCACAGAGGTCACTGAAGGGACAGCAGTAAGGTCACAGAGGTCACAGAAGGGACAGCAGTAAGGTTACAGAGGTCACTGAAGGGACAGCAGTAAGGTCACAGGGGTAACTAAGGAGACAGCAGTAAGGTCACAGAGGTCACAGTAGGTACAATTGTAAGGTCACAGAGGTCATTGAGGGTACAGCAATCTAATGCCTGTGAGATATGATCTGCTAGCACCATCTCACTCTTCTCTCTGACCTACACTACAGCATAAGTACCGATACAACTGTTCCACTTATGAGCCTGCATCATCAAAAGGTGTGTGTGTGTATGTATGTGTTAGTGTGTATGTAGAGTATGTATGTGGGTGGGTAAGAATGTAGAGTATGTGTGTGTGTGTGTGTGTGTGTGTGTGTGTATTTTCCACTGTTGCTGAGGGAGCAATCTGTGTCCAATCTGAAGTGACAGCTTTTGTTTCCACGGTGATGGGGAGATGACAGGTGCTGTCGTTAGGAGCTGAGGTCACTGTCTGCACTGAAAATATTTATCTCCCACTCTCTGTGTGTCTGTGTGTGTGTGTGTGTGTGTGTGTGTGTGTGTGTGTGTGTGTGTGTGTGTGTGTGTGTGTGTGCGCCTGGACAATGCAGTACCAAAACTATTACCATCAACACGGTTATATGTAACACAAAAATAAAAGTGTCTGTATCTGTATATGTATGTGAGTGTGTGTATGTGTGTGTTCAACTTCAACTCCAGTTAAGAGAAGAAATCTGTAGAATTTGTAGAGCAACCTGTAGTGTAACTTATCACACACACACACACACACACGGTACATTGCCTGCCAACGTCGCAGCCGACGGTTTTGAATCCGACCAGGGCGAACCGCTGTCTGGTGGGAACATTTAGAGAAAGAAGTCATCCTGCCGGAGAAATGGCATGAGACCTTCCAAATGTCGCGCTCATAACTACTGTCTCTTTCGGAGTAACTGCGTATTTATGCGATTCAGGTAAACCGAAACTTTTTTGAAAACGATCTTGTGTGTACGACATCATTTTCGAAAACTGAGGGGCATAAATATACTTTCTGTAAATACATAAATGTATAAAATCTCTCTGTCTCTCCCCATCGCCATCATGTGGAAGTTGAATAATAAAAAGCTTATGGGAATCTTGCCTTACCACAGCAGATGTCTGTCTTAAATAATAAAGGAGGCTTCTCTAATAGGCTCATAAACTCAGGCTAATTGGCCCTCCAGTCGGAGGATTAACCATAAAGTCCATCATCTATAGGGAAGCAGATACACACACTCCCACCTCAACCCCACCCCAACATTACATCTCTCACACACACACACACACACACACACACACACATACACACACACACACACCTAAACCCCAACCCAACATTACATATCTCTCTCACACACACACACACATATACAGAAGGCAACACTCTCTTTATCTCTCTCTCTCTCTCTCTCTCTCTCTCTCTCTTTCTCTCACACACACAAACAACCCCCCCCCCCCCACACACACACACACACACACACACACACACTGTGTCTCTTTTCCCACACACAAACACTAACAGATACACACACACAAACACACACACACATAAACACGAACAGAAAGACAATGTGCCTTTTTCTCTCTCTCTCTCTCTCTCTCTCTCTCTCTCTCTCACACACACACACACACACACACACACACACACACACACACACACACACACATACAGGCAATGAGGCAGAATGCTTGTGCAGAGATGGGAAGTGTAAAGAGACATTGCTGCATTCAGTGATATTTTAATAGGGTATGGGATGTGGGTGATGATGTGCAGCCAGGCGCAACCCAAACAGCATGGCCTGGATACACTAATTACACACACACACACACACACACACACACACACACACACACAGAATATATACACATATTCTTCCACACCCACACAGCATATACATATGCACACTCAGACACACACACATACACACAGGCAGGTGAGGAAGAGAGTGAGAACAGTTTGGCAGGGAGGAGGCAGGAGGAGGAGGAGACTGCGTTGGCAGTAGTCAAGTACCCCCAAAAGAATGAGAGTAAAGGGAAGACCCTTCAGGCAAGGAATTCACACACGTGGATCAGAGAGATTGGCTGAGAGATTTGGCAGCGTGTTCTGGAAGACCACTATTAGCTGCGGTGGTGGTAGCACCGATTCTACATGAATGGTGAGTTAGGGGAGATGTGAATTAGGAGAGATGTGTGTTAGGGGAGATGTGAGTTAGGGGAGATGTGAGTTAGGAGAGATGTGAATTAGGGGAGATGTGAGTAAGGGGAGATGTGAATTAGGGGAGATGTGAGTAAGGGGAGATGTGAGTTAGGGGAGAGATGTGAGTTAGGAGAGATTTGAGTTAGGAGAGATGTGAGTTAGGGGAGATAAGAGTTAGGAGAGATTTGAGTTAGGGGAGATAAGAGTTAGGAGAGATTTGAGTTAGGGGAGATGTGAGTTAGGGGAGATAAGAGTTAGGAGAGATTTGAGTTAGGGGAGATGTGAGTTAGGAGAGATTTATGTTAGAAGAGATAAGAGTTAGGGGAGATTAGAGTTAGAAGAGATTTGAGTTGTCTAGTTGCCTAGTGCGAGTGATAGGCAATCCATCGTCTAATACACATATAGTTGAACTGAGGGAGACATCATTGAGGAGTGATAAGAGATATAACCAGCCAGTATTTGAAAGGACTTTGGAGGTGAATCAATTTAAAAAATAAACACAGAAAGCCCTTTCCTGAGTTGGTCTGTTTTGATTTGTTTAATAACAAAGTGGATGGTGTCTGCGTCTAAGATCTGGAGATGGCGGACTGGGGGGTGAGTGGAGGTATTGAACCTAAACTAGAGTATGGAACTAGAAATATTGCTATTCTGTTGTAGTAAGACATCAACTCCTTATTTTGTAACGGCAACTCACTTTGGATGTGTACTCTGTCTGTCTAAGCAAATTACATGTGACCCCCCCCCACCCCCCCCCCTCCCCCTCTTCCCGCTTAAATCCTTTGTAACTTGGTATCACCCCCCTCCCCCCATATAGGTGAACCCCTCTCCCGAACTTTCCCCCTTCCTCTTACCTAAAGGGTGTGGTCCTACCCTGCCCTATTGTATTGAACCTGACTGAATGATGCAAATGAACAGTAGAATAGCTATTTTGCAGTTCCATCAATAGCAATAAGGGTGTAATGAGTGGAGAGTAAACAACCTGTTTCTGAAGGCATGGATGCAGGAGCGGAGAATGAGGAAAGTAAGTGGAAAGCGGCAGTTGGATGTAGCTGGTCGAATGCCTTTGATGATGAGCAATATATGATGGCTAGAAAAACTGCACTCTCTGAGCCGAACAGTGATTTATAGAAAATGTGAATGCCTAGCAGGTAAAGCTCAAGGGTAGATGCCCCCATTTGAAGAATACGATTGGTGAAGGAGACAAAGGAGGAAAAGCTTCAGTGGGTTGAAACTAGAAAACAGCAGACCGTGAGAACGGCGAGATGACTTAGATCAATAGTTCTCAAACTGTGGTCATTTATTCTCCTGATCAGGCATTACAGTGAGGTAATAACACTTAGTTCCTATCGCTTGGCATGCTACCGAAGATCAATGATGGTTACAATGGTGGTACTTATAAAAGCCAAATAGTTTCTGAGGTGGTACTCACGGTGAAAAGTTTGAGAACCACTGACTTAGATGATGACTAAGCCATCTAGTAAAACTGGAGTGTTCTTGGTGCAATGGCCTGTGGGGCTAGACTGATAGAGTGATGCTGAGTGGAAGATTGTATCCAAATCAGCTGGCACCGGAGCAGCTTCCTGGTCTGCCTCTGGCACGAATGCCTTGAGTCTCTGACAGGATTAAGTTCCTGAGTGCATGGGACACCGGAGGAGGCCCGTTAGCTGGAGCGTGCTAAAGGTGGAGGCAGGTTTGCAGCTGAAGCCAAGGTGTGCGCAGGCAAAAGCTGGTGGTGGTGGGGTGGGGGAATGATGTGGGTCTGGGTGTGATTAGGAGGATAGGGTGCCGAATGAGGTGGGGCCGTTACTCCAGGGCGGGAGGGGTACCAAGGGAGTGATCTCTGGCTGGGTAGGGGGCGCGGGGAGATGATGTGGGAAAGAAAATGTAGCAACGTGGTCACAACAGAGGAGGGAGCGCAGGGACTCGGTAGAGCGTGGTAGAACGTGGTAGAGCGTGGTAGAGTGCCGTAGAGCGCAGTAGACAGGGTAGAAATACAGACAGAGCCTTTACACAGAGCCAGCCAGATGCGTGTGAGAACAGGCGCTCAAACCAACGGATTGGCTT
>NC_137914.1:4485652-4488152 GCF_963457725.1 Sprattus sprattus
GGTCTCTAAGAATGCTGAAAGGCACCCTCTAAACGAACGTAAAAGAACCC
Source organism: Sprattus sprattus (assembly GCF_963457725.1). NCBI lineage: Eukaryota > Metazoa > Chordata > Actinopteri > Clupeiformes > Clupeidae > Sprattus > Sprattus sprattus. The sequence goes on from NC_137914.1 coordinate 4,485,703, forward strand.
TTTAAACGAGCATAAAAGAACCCTCCAAACGAGCGTAAAAGAACCCTCCAAACGAGCGTAAAAGAACCCTCCAAACGAGCGTAAAAGAACCCTCCAAACGAGCGTAAAAGAACCCTTTAAACGAGCGTAAAAGAACCCTCCAAACGAGCGTAAAAGAACCCTCCAAACGAGCGTAAAAGAACCCTCCAAACGAGCGTAAAAGAACCCTCCAAACGAGCGTAAAAGAACCCTCTAAACGAGCGTAAAAGAACCCTCCAAAAGAGCGGAGAGCCCACACACACATTACACCTGCTCTAGTTCCTACTGCATACTGTCCCTACTGTCATCACTTTACCAAAACTTAAAAACCTGCTGAAAAACCCTCTAAACTACCAGAAAAGCCCCCAAACACATCCCACCTGCTCTAGTCCCTGCTGCATACTGGTTTCATGAACATATGCTGCTGAAGACACTCTACCAGTGGAGCTGAAGCCTTTAGGCAGAAGCCTGGAGGCTTGAGAAGAGGAGCTGGGTGTTTCCTGCGGTGACTGTCATGGCCGCCCGTGCTGAGTACACGGCATCCATCTCGCTCTGAGGGGGCCGCAAGAGCTGAGAAGCAGTGGAGTTCCTGCTGTGACTGTCAAAGCCATTTTGCATACACAGCAGCTACCCTATTTTGAGGACACTACAAAACTTCATCTCTGGAACTGAAGCCTTCACCAGAGGACAGTTGTGTCTGCTGTGGTGACTGTCATGGCCGCTTTAATGAGCATAGCATAGTATTTACCATCCCATAATGAGCGCCAGTGTTGTAGTACATGTGTCTAACATGGCTTGGGCTCCGGCTGCATTTGTTCTCGAAAGTTGGAGACAAGGACTTGCATGTGCATGCTTGCGAGTGTATTTGTTTGGCTATTGTGTCTAAATAAACTCCCATTGAAATGGTGATAGGTTTAATGTAGAGCTTTCTTATTTGTATGTAGGCTCATTGACTGTGTCGGACTGTGTCGGAGTACTGGGCCTTGACTCGGACTCTGACTTGGACCTGAACTCGATCACTGGGGACTCAAGACTTATATCAGACTGGAGGTTTTAGTGACTTCAGCACAACCCTGGTGTGAGAGACCTTCATTTTTGGAGCCAAACTGTGCCTTCCTCACTGGCAAACTGCCAATGCTCTGCTGTGTGCACAAACCATGAGTAGAAACATGCAAAGCCTGGGTCTCTTACAGTAAACACACACACACACACACACACACACACACATACACACACACAGATCTCATGCTGTTTTACAGTTGCTAGCTAATTAGCTCAAGAACTGGCTGATGTAGAATGATCCAGATTGATGATCTAATGCTGAAACACATTTGTCTCAGATGCTCATTAGGCTCTAAATCCAAAGTGAACATGGTTCTCTGTGTAAGTAGCTGCTTCTCTGCTGTGCTCTTTGTGTGTGTGTGCGCGTGTGAGAGACAGAGGTGGAGAGAGAGAGAGAGAGTGAGAGAGAGAGAGAGAGAGAGAGAGAGAGATAGATAGAGAGGAAGAGAGAGGTAGAGAAAGAGAGAGAGAGAGAGAGAGAGAGAGAGAGAGAGAGAGAGAGAAAGAGACTCAACCCGACTAAAGGAGAAAAAGATACAGGAAGCTACTCCTTTCATCTCAGGGGCTGAAAGACATCTTCCTTTAAGTGGACAGGGGTGCTCAAGTCTTCAGGTTAAGAGCCTGACACCACAGATGCTGACTTGGTTCCTATGGAAACTTCATCCACCAATATTACACACATGCTTCAGACTAGAGGCTGAGAGCCAGACACTACACGATGCCACAGTCATGCGTCCTATGGAAACCTTGTTGTAGGAGGCCAAACAGTATGTGCCCAGAACTCAGGTTAAGAGCTTGACATTACCGATGCTTACTTGGTTCCTATGGAAACCTTGCTGTAGGAGGTGAAGGGATTGACATTACAGATGCAGACTTGTCTTGATTCTACACAGACACAAGCCTACATGTTCTCTGTACATCGAGAGGGACAACAAGGACGGAGTGCATTTCCACCAATGAAGTCCTTTCACCCCAACAGGAAGAGTGCAATCCTATACCCTCATGCACTTGTACCAGTGAAGTCTTTCACCCCAACAGGAAGAGTGCAATCCTATACCCTCATGCACTTGTACCAGTGAAGTCTTTCACCCCAACAGGAAGAGTGCAATCCTATACCCTCATGCACTTGTACCAGTGAAGTCTTTCACCCCAACAGAAAGAGTGCAATCCTATACCCTCATGCACTTGTACCAGTGAAGTCTTTCACCCCAACAGGAAGAGTGCAATCCTATACCCTCATGCACTTGTACCAGTGAAGTCTTTCACCCCAACAGGAAGAGTGCAATCCTATACCCTCATGCACTTGTACCAGTGAAGTCTTTCAGCCCAACAGGAAGAGTGCAATCCTATACCCTCATGCACTTGTACCA
>NC_137914.1:4495652-4505652 GCF_963457725.1 Sprattus sprattus
CGCTCTCAGATCACAATCACACACGCACACGCACACGCACACGCACACGCACACGCACACGCGCACGCGCACACGCACACGCACACGCACACGCACACACGCACACGCACACACACGCACACGCACACGCACACGCACGCACGCACGCACGCACGCACGCACGCACGCACGCACGCACGCACGCACGCACGCACGCACGCACGCACGCACGCACACACACACATATACACACTCACACACAGACACACACTAACAGACACACACATTCACATTCAAATGCATACAATGTCTTTGTATGTGTGTGTGTGTGTGTGTTATTGTATGTGTGTGTGTGCGCTCGTGTGATATTCCTACCTCCCATAACACCAAATCAAACTGCATACCAAATAGACCAGGCCTATAGATCTCTCTCTCCCTCCCTCCATCTCTCTCTCTCCCTCCCTCCATCTCTCTCTCTCCCTCCCTCCATCTATCTCTCTCCCTCCCTCCATCTATCTCTTTTTCTCTCTATCTCCCTCCCTCCATCTCTCTATCTCCCTCCCTCCATCTCTCTCTCTCCCTCCCTCCATCTCTCTCTCTCCCTCCCTCCATCTCTCTCTCTCCCTCCCTCCATCTATCTCTCTCCCTCCCTCCATCTATCTCTCTCCCTCCCTCCATCTCTCTCTCTCCCTCCCTCCATCTCTCTCTCTCCCTCCCTCCATCTCTCTCTCTCCCTCCCTCCATCTATCTCTTATTCTCTCTCTCTCCCTCCCTCCATCTATCTCTTTTTCTCTCTCTCTCCCTCCCTCCATCTATCTCTTTTTCTCTCTCTCTCCCTCCCTCCATCTATCTCTTATTCTCTCTCTCTCCCTCCCTCCATCTATCTCTTATTCTCTCTCTCTCCCTCCCTCCATCTCTCTCTTATTCTCTTTCTCTCCCTCCCTCCATCTATCTCTTATTCTCTCTCTCTCCCTCCCTCCATCTATCTCTTATTCTCTCTCTCTCCCTCCCTCCATCTATCTCTTATTCTCTCTCTCTCCCTCCCTCCATCTCTCTCTTTTTCTCTCTCTCTCCCTCCCTCCATCTCTCTAGTTTTCTCTCTCTCTCCCTCCCTCCATCTCTCTCTTTTTCTCTCCCTCTCCCTCCCTCCATCTATCTCTTATTCTCTCTCTCTCCCTCCCTCCATCTATCTCTTATTCTCTCTCTCTCCCTCCCTCCATCTATCTCTTATTCTCTCTCTCTCCCTCCCTCCATCTATCTCTTATTCTCTCTCTCTCCCTCCCTCCATCTATCTCTTATTCTCTCTCTCTCCCTCCCTCCATCTATCTCTTATTCTCTCTCTCTCCCTCCCTCCATCTATCTCTTATTCTCTCTCTCTCCCTCCCTCCATCTATCTCTTATTCTCTCTCTCTCCCTCCCTCCATCTATCTCTTATTCTCTCTCTCTCCCTCCCTCCATCTATCTCTTATTCTCTCTCTCTCCCTCCCTCCATCTATCTCTTATTCTCTCTCTCTCCCTCCCTCCATCTATCTCTTATTCTCTCTCTCTCCCTCCCTCCATCTATCTCTTATTCTCTCTCTCTCCCTCCCTCCATCTATCTCTTATTCTCTCTCTCTCCCTCCCTCCATCTATCTCTTATTCTCTCTCTCTCCCTCCCTCCATCTCTCTCTTTTTCTCTTTCTCACCCTCCCTCCCTCTCTATAACTCTTCTCAGGCCAGAGGAGATGGAACCTTGATTAGCCCTACCTGTATAATATCATTTTTTTTTTCCAATACTTCATACGTACATTTCTTTGATGAGAGAGTCTATCCTCCCTGGCCTGGAGGATCAAACAGTGGTGCAGAGCTATTTGCTTTGGAAACCTAGTGTGTGTGTGTGAGTGTGTGTGTGCCAGTATGCTGGTATATCCAAAGTGCTTTGCTGTGACTACGCATTCATTGGCCAGGTTCACGCCAAACATGCTGGACACCATCTGAGCCGAGAAAATGTATCTTAGTCTCATCTGACCGAAGAATGTGCTCCCAATATTCATTAGGCGTCTTTTCACCTTCTTAAGAAAAGTTTAATCAGAGCAAGTAAGGGTGGCTCTGACTAGTGGTACTGTGGCTCGCTCTAGACCTCTTGTTCCCTACGAAAACTGTGTTTCTACTGGTTTTTAGTCTGCTAAAGATACTTCCTGTTTTCTTTTCCATCGTTGTGAAGTCGTTTGATCAGATTTAATAAGTTCCTCTGGCCATTCTTTTCCCTGTGGAGTCATGATTCAGACATGCGGATAGACACTGCCCAGAGGTCCAAGCAGATAGACACTGCCCAGAGGTCCAAGATTGAGAATGTTCTGGAGTTCACAGGTCATTCTATAACCAGGTGCATGCAATTAGGCTAATTGTTTGCCAGTGATCACAGATGTATTTACTTTTGTTGCTTTGAGATTCTACTTTTAGGCCTGTGTTTTCAATGCAGTCTTTCTAAAGTACTTGTTTTTGATCGTTCATAAGAGAACAATGCGTCTCTCTTCTTCGGATTATTTGTCATTTTAAGCGATACTGCACAGAGGTATACTCACGTCTGTTGTATACTGTACTGTATGTTTATCTTAGCAGCTAATTTGTTCATATTGACACACCTTAGCTACTGTAACTGTTAAGATAGCTCCGTGAGCTACTTAGATATCTCTGATTCGCTAGGTCGACTGGCAAGAGACGTTTACTATGACTGGGCCATAAATTAAGGCTCTACTTTAGTCCCTATGCTTTAAGTCTGTGCTGACTGCCTAGTGTCTCATGGAGGTTCAGCAGTCATTATTCTGTAACATGCTGTTAGTATTCTGAAACGTGCTGTTAATATTCTATGATGCCGCGTCCTAAGTGCGTCCTCACCGCGTCCTTATGGTGGACGCAACAGACTTTTGTTATACTTTTAACAGCCAATGGGGACTTCTACAGTTCTTTTTGTATATATTTGTTCATCTTGGCTGGCGTGTGTGGAAGCATAAGGGCACACACTTAACACTGACACCACGCCTTACATGTGATGCCCTATTATCATGTAAAATGTATCTATTTTACATTTATGGAACGTTTACTTATTTATCTATCTATGTCTCTTTACAAGTAATTGTAACCCCCCCCCCCCCTTTATTTCCCTTCTTTCCTACTGTGAGGCGCATTGTGTTACCTTTGCGTATGAAATGCGCCGTACAAATAAAGTTTGATTTTATTTGATTTGATTTACATTCCATCTCACACTCATTCATTAACCGTGGATCAAAATCTTACTGCTATTCCGTTGTCTTTACGTATAGAATATAATAATGTTTGACAGCGTACCTACCATGCTTGTTCCCCAAACAAGTTTGAATGAGTTATTGACGCCAATTATTCCTTTTCTGTATTAGGAAGTGCGTTCCTGGACTTATTTGAGACAGATACCTCCCCCCCACCCCCCGCCCTATCTTTCCAACCCAGGGCTCCAGTCTCCCTACAGGCAACCTCCCAGGTCTGTCCTTTTGTACTTTACGATACCACTCAATCAATTCAGCCAGTAACTGTCACACACACACACACACACACACACACACACACACACACACACAAACACACTTCAACACTCCTTCAAAGAGAGAGTCAGACTGGTGAGAAGTCACTCCAGGATTGCAGTGAGTTTGGAGAGTGCAATCTATTCATGTTTTTCTTTACCCTACACTTCTAAGAGATTAGACAGATCTGAACACCCTCGTGCCGCTGGAGGCATTCATGGAATCTCCCATTGGATGCTGTCTGATGCAATTCAGAATAATTGCCTTAACCTGTCAGTCTCTGGAGTCACTGGAGAATAGATCATTACAAACACAGGTAACACTTTATAATAACCCTCCGTAATAAACCATTTATGAAGCATTTGTTCATAGTTTGTTTATCATTTACAAATCGTTACCCCAACATTTACAAACCTTAGTAATGTATTTGTAAATGAGTAGTAATGTATTTATGAACCTGTTTTCTAATGATCTATAAGAGTTTTTTATAAGGACATTAGTTAGCAGTTTATAAATGAGTATTAATGTATTTACAAACATTTTTCAAATGCTTTTCTAATGATCTATAATATCATATATAAGAACATGAGTAAGCTGTTTTGAAATGAGTACAGATGTGTTTATGAACATGTTTCAAATGATTTTCTAACGACCTAAAAGATCATTTATAAGGACATTAGTAAGCTATTTGTAAACGAGTAGTCATGTGTGTATGAACATTTTTCAAACCATTTTCTAATTATTTATAAGATCATCAATAAGGTATATAATAATGGTCTGCTCACATTTTGTAAATAATTTACAAATGATTAAGCAAGCAAGTTTCAATGAGTTAGTAATGCTTCATAATATCCTTTATAAGGTATGTGCTGATGGTCTGCTCACCATTTATGAGTCATCATGAATAATCTTTGTCATGCATAAGCTATCGTCCAATTCATACGTGAAATAATATATGTGAGCACATGTAACACCTTAGTTTATGCTTAATATAGGTTTTTAGAAACCATTTACTTACCATTAGTAACGTGTTTCGCATGGGTTGATATGAAGTGGGCACTGTCTATACTTTATACGCATTTACAAATGGCCAGTAACTGAGGAACATACTATAGAAACCATTTACTAACCATTAGTAAAGTGTTTTGCATGGGTTAATATAAAGTTGCCACTGTCTATACTTTATAAGCATTTACAAAAGGCCCGTTACTGAGGAACATACACTATAGAAACCATTTACTTATCATTAGTAAAGTGTTATGCATGGGTTGATATAAAGTTGAGACTGTCTATACTTTATAAGCATTTACAAATGGCCTGTTACTGAGGGACATACCATTAGTCAACACTTCTGCAGCAACAACTCCAAAAACGACCTCAAACGTTAGATGGTTAAACATATCAATGGCAAAAACACACAACACAGCATCGAGGGAATGGAAAATTGGAAAACATTTATTTAAAAAACTACACTAACAATAAATTCACATTTAAACATGCATTCTAATATGCTAAACACAACAGCAACAATGGAACTTTAAATAAGGGGATCAGCTAGTTTTTTTTTTTAATTTATTGCCAAAAGTTTGCCAGACTCTTTATATGCTTTTAATTTGGTTACAATGCTTTCGTCCCCCTCTATGGCATCCTTACACCTCTGTGTAAAACTAGAGAGCTCCTCCGTGGAGGAAGAGTCAGAAGAAGAGTCGGATGACGCGTCGGAGGAATCAGGCCCTGACTTGGATGAAGCGCTTGAGTCGGTTTTCTGCGACTGACTTTTCTTCGCCTCTGGTGGACTGCCCTTGTCCTTTTTTCTTGCTGCTACAAACAGACAATGACAGAGGATGATTAGTGGAAAATATAGGCATGTGGGTGGCACACTAGTAAGTGTGATGGTCTTTGGAAGATAGTTTTCTGAGTTCAAACAAGAACAGGTCGATACAAACGTACGTGAGGAAATGACTAGTATGAAACCACTAGTGTCAATCAACAAAAACACGAAGAGAGTAATGCTAGCAGGAAAATACAATTATGCACTTACATAATCAGTAACGCATACAGCAACACAATGTTAACTTTATGTACTTAGCATTAGAGATTATAAGCACACGGTATTAGACCATGAGGGCACGTATGGGCTGGCACGAAAAGGTTTCAAGTTCCCAAGTGTATTGTCAAATATGGCAAATTGACTTACTCATAGCCAGTTGTTCCCTCAGGAAGTCACTCTCAAATAGTCATGTCTTTCAGCATCTCCTGCTGCCAGTCCAATTTCTGCCTGGCCATCTCCAGCTCATGGCGCAGTCTAGTTGACGTCAATTGGGCATTAGGAGCGAGTGTGGTCCTAGCTAAATGTTTGGGGGAAAGAATACAACTTTTCAATAAAAATGTTCACACCGCTAATTTCCAATAATCAGGTTAATCATATGCAAATTCAGCGAGAAGGGAAATAGTTTTGTTAGTCTAAGGTTACTAGCTACGAAGTGTAACAGGTGGAACCAACCATAGGAAAAAGTTATATTAAATGAAATGTATTATTTAATTAAAGCTTCAAACAATTATTTCACACTGAAACACTTTCCACCCTGTTCATGACAATATTCTTAACACAGATACCTGTCCTACTCACCGGTGAGTTCTTCTAACTGAAACAAGGCACAATAACCAGAACACAAAATATCATTGCCCCGTACCAACATGCACTAAATCCACTGTGTGTTAATAACACTAGCAACATACATTCATAAATGCAATAAACTTATATACATAAATGCAACAAAAGAACGTTTTGTCCATTAAACACATTACACAATCAAAATTCAAAGTTTTTCACATTCACTATGCTGTTCGTTGCACTGTTCTGTTCAACGTTTAGTTCAAAATGGTTGAGCCACGGTCATCAAAGTGTATGGAAATGTTCCCAAGATGCATATTACCGTCCCGGACACTTTGCAGCTCATTGACGATGTGGAGTCACAACGGGGAGGGTATTACTTACCACAACATCAATCTGTAGCGTGGGAGAGGGAGGGAGAGAGAGAGAGAGAGCAAGCGTGCTCCACGCACATCAGGGGCTGTAGTGGTGGAAACGGCTAGCTGTCCTCGTTCGTTGGCGTGGTGTAGTCTCCGATGTTGGCGACGAGCTAGTTTCTAAATATTAATACACTTTGCTAGCTAGCGAGGACATTCCGCCTCACACTACAACGTGCTATACTTCTTAGCAGTAACACCGGGCGATCTTCAGAGCTGGTGATGTAAATTCTTGCTTCCTCCACACGACCACTCTACCGTAGTTCATCTGTAACATCCGTAACACGGACACTAACAGACCTAACAAACTTCGAGCTAAACTTGCAATTAACTGACTTATCCTACCGTCACTCTTTTTCAATCACATGTGAGCTATCCGGGCGCCGCCATCTTCTCTCTTACATTCTCCGTTTGCCCCTTGTCCCGCGCTCTCCGCTCTCTCCATTGGCCCCTGCGATAACTTTGGGATATCAATCTCTGTTCCACACCCAATAGCACCACAGAACTTGACCATAGGTCCAGCCAATCAGTGACTGGAAAGTTGGTGCACTGGCCAATGGAGTGAGCGGAGAGGGCGGGACAAGGGGCAGACGGAGAATGTTAAGAGAGAAGAAGGCGGCGCCCGGATAGCTCACATGTGATTGAGAAAGAGTGACGGTAGGATAAGTCAGTTAATTGCAAGTTTAACTCCAAGTTTGTAAGGTCTGTTAGTGTCCGTGTTACGGATGAACTACGGTAGAGTGGCCGTGTGGAGGAAGCAAGAATTCACATCACCAGCTCTGAAGATCGCCCGGTGTTACTGCTAAGAAGTATAGCACGTTGTAGTGTGAGGTGGAATGTCCTCGCTAGCTAGCAAAGTGTATTAATATTTAGAAACTAGCTCGTCGCCAACATCGGAGACTACACCACGCCAACGAACGAGGACAGCTAGCCGTTTCCACCACTACAGCCCCTGATGTGCGTGGAGCACACTTGCTATCTCTCTCTCTCTCTCTCTCCCTCCCTCCCTCTCCCACGCTACTGATTGATGTTGTTGAGCTGCAAAGTGTACGGGACGGTAATATGCATCTTGGGAACATTTCCATACACTTTGATGACCGTGGCTCAACCATTTTGAACTAAACGTTGAACAGAACAGTGCAACGAACAGCATAGTGAATGTGAAAAACATTGAATTTTGATTGGGTAATGTGTTTAATGGACAAAACGTTCTTTTGTTGCATTTATGTATATAAGTTTATTGCATTTATGAATGTATGTTGCTAGTGTTATTAACACACAGTGGATTTAGTGCATGTTGGTACGGGGCAATGATATTTTGTGTTCTGGTTATTGTGCCTTTTGTTTCAGTTAGAAGAACTCACCGGTGAGTAGGACATGTTAAGAATATTGTCATGAACAGGGAGGAAAGTGTTTCAGTGTGAAATAATTGTTTGAAGCTTTAATTAAATAATACATTTCATTTAATATAACTCTTTCCTATGGTTGGTTCCACCTGTTACACTTCGTAGCTAGTAACCTTAGACTAACAAAACTATTTCCCTTCTCGCTGAATTTGCATATGATTAACCTGATTATTGGAAATTAGCGTTGTGAACATTTTTATTGAAAAGTTGTATTCTTTCCCCCAAACATTTAGCTAGGACCACACTCGCTCCTAATGCCCAATTGACGTCAACTAGACTGCGCCATGAGCTGGAGATGGCCAGGCAGAAATTGGACTGGCAGCAGGAGATGCTGAAAGACATGACTATTTGAGAGCGACTTCCTGAGGGAACAACTGGCTATGAGTAAGTCAATTTGCCATATTTGACAATACACTTGGGAACTTGAAACCTTTTCGTGCCAGCCCATACGTGCCCTCATGGTCTAATACCGTGTGCTTATAATCTCTAATGCTAAGTACATAAAGTTAACATTGTGTTGCCGTATGCGTTACTGATGATGTAAGTGCATAATTGTATTTTCCTGCTAGCATTACTCTCTTCGTGTTTTTGTTGATTGACACTAGTGGTTTCATACTAGTCATTTCCTCACGTACGTTTGCATCGACCTGTTCTAGTTTGAACTCAGAAAACTATCTTCCAAAGACCATCACACTTACTAGTGTGCCACCCACATGCCTATATTTTCCACTAATCATCCTCTGTCATTGTCTGTTTGTAGCAGCAAGAAAAAAGGACAAGGGCAGTCCACCAGAGGCGAAGAAAAGTCAGTCGCAGAAAACCGACTCAAGCGCTTCATCCAAGTCAGGGCCTGATTCCTCCGACGCGTCATCCGACTCTTCTTCCGACTCTTCCTCCACGGAGGAGCTCTCTAGTTTTACACAGAGGTGTAAGGATGCCATAGAGGGGGACGAAAGCATTGTAACCAAATTAAAAGCATATAAAGAGTCTGGCAAACTTTTGGCAATAAATAAAAAAAAAAACTAGCTGATCCCCTTATTTAAAGTTCCATTGTTGCTGTTGTGTTTAGCATATTAGAATGCATGTTTAAATGTGAATTTATTGTTAGTGTAGTTTTTTAAATAAATGTTTTCCAATTTTCCATTCCCTCGATGCTGTGTTGTGTGTTTTTGCCATTGACATGTTTAACCATCTAACGTTTGAGGTCATTTTTGGAGTTGTTGCTGCAGAAGTGTTGACTAATGGTATGTCCCTCAGTAACAGGCCATTTGTAAATGCTTATAAAGTATAGACAGTCTCAACTTTATATCAACCCATGCATAACACTTTACTAATGATAAGTAAATGGTTTCTATAGTGTATGTTCCTCAGTAACGGGCCTTTTGTAAATGCTTATAAAGTATAGACAGTGGCAACTTTATATTAACCCATGCAAAACACTTTACTAATGGTTAGTAAATGGTTTCTATAGTATGTTCCTCAGTTACTGGCCATTTGTAAATGCGTATAAAGTATAGACAGTGCCCACTTCATATCAACCCATGCGAAACACGTTACTAATGGTAAGTAAATGGTTTCTAAAAACCTATATTAAGCATAAACTAAGGTGTTACATGTGCTCACATATATTATTTCACGTATGAATTGGACGATAGCTTATGCATGACAAAGATTATTCATGATGACTCATAAATGGTGAGCAGACCATCAGCACATACCTTATAAAGGATATTATGAAGCATTACTAACTCATTGAAACTTGCTTGCTTAATCATTTGTAAATTATTTACAAAATGTGAGCAGACCATTATTATATACCTTATTGATGATCTTATAAATAATTAGAAAATGGTTTGAAAAATGTTCATACACACATGACTACTCGTTTACAAATAGCTTACTAATGTCCTTATAAATGATCTTTTAGATCGTTAGAAAATCATTTGAAACATGTTCATAAACACATCTGTACTCATTTCAAAACAGCTTACTCATGTCCTTATATATGATATTATAGATCATTAGAAAAGCATTTGAAAAATGTTTGTA
>NC_137914.1:4508304-4510804 GCF_963457725.1 Sprattus sprattus
GCCTCTCTGTCTTTCTGTCCCTACCTCTCTGTCTCTATGTCTCTACCTCTCTTGTTCTGTCCCTACCTCTCTGTCTATGTCTCTACCTCTCTGTCTCTATGTCTCTACCTCTCTGTCTATGTCTCTACCTCTCTTGTTCTGTCCCTACCTCTCTGTCTATGTCTCTACCTCTCTGTCTCTATGTCCCTACCTCTCTGTCTATGTCCCTACCTCTCTGTCTCTGTCCCTACCTCTCTGTCTCTGTCTCTACCTCTCTGTCTCTGTCTCTACCTCTCTGTCTCTGTCCCTACCTTTCTGTCTCTGTCCCTACCTCTCTGTCTCTATGTCCCTCCCTCTCTGTCCCTACCTCTCTTGTTCTGTCTCTACCTCTCTTGTTCTGTCTCTACCTCTCTTGTTCTGTCTCTACCTCTCTGTCTATGCCTCTCTGTCTCTATGTCCCTCCCTCTCTGTCTCTACCTCTCTGTCTATGTCTCTACCTCTCTGTCTATGTCTCTGGCATCCAAAGCTGCTCCTGCTCTCTTTGCTTTAGCTTGTCTTAAAGACTTGCCTGAAGACTTTGTTTGTGTAAAATGAGTGTTATGAGAAAGTGCATATGCGTAAGTGCGTGTGTGTGTGTGTGTGTGTGTGTGTGTGTGTGTGTGTGTGTGTGTGTGTGTGTGTGTGTGTGAGTGTGTGAGTGTGTGTAACACTCACTCTTCTTGTCCTCATTAAAGAAAACAAAGGCGAGCGTTATCAGTGGAGGAAATAGCTTTCAGCTCCATCAAAAGGGGGATTTTTCCATTAGTTGTCCTAAGAAGTATTTTTCTTGCAAAAACAACAGCCTTGAACTCTTAGTTAATCTGAGTAAGGCTGACATACTAAACACCCTTTTTCCATTTACGAAGCCCAGTCATTTTAACATGTCTCCAACAAGCAGAACCCCTCAAGACAAGAATGACACAACACAGGTGACTGAGGTGAGTGACATGTAGCTTGTAAGAGCAGTGTTTGAGGCAACCAAATATGGGACAATGTGGGACATGTTACCAACACTGAGATATAGCCTAAGACTTTGATATTATGTCTATCTACAATTTCCAATCTGCCTTTGGGCTCGTGAACACCTAAAGGCGGCTGCATGCTACAGCGTTGGGGGTTAACGGTTGCGCAAAATTTACTCGGTGCAGTTCATGCTCCCAAAGGTTGCGCGTGTTGTCATGAGCCTGCCATTTGCCTGGCAGAAAGAAAGCTGTTTCCCTAACAGAAAGTCTGAAGCTTGAAGTTCTTTCAAACCTTTGCTTGGGTAGCACTGTTAAACTGAGCAGACATGCAGACTACATTTGAGTAATCTCATCACGTAACATTCGTTTTCTAAAAACAATCACATAGTATTGCATGTTTAACTGTGGTAGAAAATACGTTAGCTTAATGCTAACGTATATGGAAAATCCTATAGACACCGCGCTAGGTATTAGCATCAAGTAATTCATGTTAATGTTTTTGTATGAGCCTGACATTTGCTCTGCAGATAGATAACAGGTTCCCTAACAGAAAGTCTGAAGCTTGAAGTTCTTTTCAAACCTTTACTTGGGAAGCACTGTAAAACTGAGTAGACATGCAGAATATTTTAGTAACCTCATCTCGTATCATTCGTTGATAGAATGCAGGCTGCGAGGCTCGCGTAAGGGCTTACGTAAAAAATGACGCAAGTCTAGAAAAAGGGGCCGACGCACGCAAGACGTAAGAAGTCGCGCAAGGGTCGCGCAAGGGGCTTGCGCGGCCTCTTGCGCTTGCGCTTACGCTTACGTAAGGAAGCATGAATCAGCCTTAAGCCATTTGTATGAGGCAGGTTGCTGCTGTTGACATAGCGCTATGAAATAGAATAGAAATTCCACAACAGCATAACTGGCTCATGTGCCAGATGGGTAGAAGAACTCCAATTCCTCAACTCCCTCATTTGTCGCAAACGCTATCTCCTGATCTCCTAGGGCTGCGTCGGGGTTGAACCTCGTTATGCTTACGGACACACCACCAACTACAAACCAACAGCCAACTGGCTTCTGGTCCCTGTTGTGGGTGCTGTTACTAAACTGTTGTGGGTGCTGTTACTAAACTGTTGTGGGTGCTGTTACTAAACTGTTGTGGGTGCTGTTACTAAACTGTTGTGGGTGCTGTTACTAAACTGTTGTGGGTGCTGTTACTAAACTGTTGTGGGTGCTGTTACTAAACTGTTGTGGGTGCTGTTACTAAACTGTTGTGGGTGCTGTTACTAAACTGTTGTGGGTGTTGTTACTAAACTGTTGTGGGTGCTGTTACTAAACTGTTGTGGGTGTTGTTACTAAACTGTTGTGGGTGCTGTTACTAAACTGTTGTGGGTGCTGTTACTAAACTGTTGTGGGTGTTGTTACTAAACTGTTGTGGGTGTTGTTACTAAACTGTTGTGGGTGTTGTTACTAAACTGTTGTGGGTGCTGTTACTAAACTGTTGTGGGTGTTGTTACTAAACTGTTGTGGGTGCTGTT
>NC_137914.1:4518304-4533304 GCF_963457725.1 Sprattus sprattus
TTGTGGAACATTCACATGATTCTATAATAGAACCCAAGGGAAATATAACAATCTTAAGAGAGCCTTTGAACCGCGTAAATGATTCAGGCCATAATCTGACATGGACTTTGAGAAATCTATGTCAGATCTGCTGCCATCTAGCCTGAGGCAATAACACATCACTGTAGCCCACACCACAGCATAATCCAAACATACAATACGATTCCAGGTCCACACACATACACCACACAGAATCCAAACACACAATATGATTCTTCAGGTCCACATACAGACACCACACAGAATCCAAACACACAATACGATTATTCAGGTCCACACACAGACACCACACAGAATCCAAACACACAGTATGATTCTTCAGGTCCACACACAGACACCACACAGAATCCAAACACACAATATGATTCCTCACACCCATACACCACACAGAATCTAAACACACAATATGATCCTTCAGGTCCACACACAGACACCACACAGAATCCAAACACACAGTATGAGTCTTCAGGTCCACACACAGACACCACACAGAATCCAAACACACAGTATGATTCTTCAGGTCCACACAAAGCAACTCATCAGACCTCCACTGACTGTGCATCTCTCTCTTGCTGCTCTTTCTCTTTAGCTCACTGTGCTGCGAGAGCAGGAAAATAGATAGATAGATAGATAGATAGATAGATAGATAGATAGATAGATAGATAGATAGATAGATAGATAGATAGATAGATAGATAAATACTTTATTAATCCTGTGGGGAAATTCTGGGATCTTGCAGCTCTTACATATTTACAATAATTACAAACAATATATACAGACATTACAAACAATACAATTCAGCTATGTAATGTATTGGCTTTTACCATAGCCTTTTGCGTCGCTTACTTATGACTAGACTTGGAGGGGCGAGCCCTCCCGGAAGCCATAGAGAATGCATTGAGAGCTCTGTTTTGTGAAAAAAACGCATTTAACATGGGAGTCAATGGGAGAGGTCTGGGGCGATTTTCATTTCGTCCCAGATCGCCCTGAAGGGGCGGGGCCATTTGAATCTTGACTCTAGGCTGACTGAATGACTGTTACCTGATTCGACAATGACATACAGAGGCAGATAAGACGGTCTAGTGGTAGAATCCGACAGAAAAAATATATGAAATTTACATTTACATGTAGTCGTGCAATTGAATTTATACATCAGGAATTTTTTTTTTATTATAATTTTTTTTTTTTTTTTTTCCCTTCTTCTTTTTCCCATAGGCAGTGCGTCGCCCAATCGCCCTTATGGACGAGCCGCCACTGGCTGGGACGAATGACCTCCTATGTCGCTCAGTCCTTGATCGTATCGTAAGAGACATGGGGGAAATAAAGCAACCTGTGCTGAGGTTGTTTACCTGTGCTGAGGTTGTTTACCTGTGCTGAGGTTGTTTACCTGTGCTGAGGTTGTTTACCTGTGCTGAGGTTGTTTACCTGTACTGAGGTTGTTTACCTGTGCTGAGGTTGTTAACCTGCGCTGAGGTTGTTTACCTGTACTGAGGTTGTTTACCTGTACTGAGGTTGTTTACCTGTACTGAGGTTGTTTACCTGTGCTGAGGTTGTTAACCTGCGCTGAGGTTGTTTACCTGTACTGAGGTTGTTTACCTGTACTGAGGTTGTTTACCTGTACTGAGGTTGTTTACCTGTGCTGAGGTTGTTTACCTGTGCTGAGGTTGTTTACCTGTGCTGAGGTTGTTTATCTGTGCTGAGGTGATTGACCCGTGCTCAAACCGTTCACACTAACATAAGCCCCAAGGCTAACTGACCCTGATCCTCTCTTCCCACTAAAACTTCCCCCATTTTCCGGCCAGATTGGGATTGGTCCCCTGACAAAGAAACCGTAAGGACCAAAATCATGCCGACACCTCAAGCAAAGTAGGTCTACTGCTTGTAGAGCAAACGTAACCCAGACCTGCCACCTGCCACCTGCACCTGCCCACATGAGCTGGCTGTCTATGGACACAGTCAATAGGTTTATGCCTGTACAGCTGTTTTTTTCCCCTAGATCCGTGCTGTCTTCCACACACACACACACACACACACACACACACACACCTCTCCCCATACTCACTCACTGTGATTGACATGTACAAGAGCTGTTGGGCCGTGGAGACAAAGTAGGGCTCTGGCTGAATCTGTGCCAGAAATCAATCCCCAGTTATTGTCAAATAAATCAAAGTCAAATTGACACTGATTGTGAAAATGACTAACTCCTCAGGACAGTTTATTTATCAATAGGCCTGGATGTCCAATTCCAATAGCTTCTATACTTTAGATCCGTTTAGATTCACTTTCCAGCTTTCAGTTTCATAGTAGTAAGGATGACTCTGATTGGAAACGGGGACTATACCCCTTTGCTAAGCTTTCTACAGAGTTAATATCCTTTGAAATAACCAGCACTGAAAATACAGAGCTCTAAATGGTCTCTGCGGCCAGTACTAGTTTTCATGTCCTATGTGGAAATGAGGTAATGGACCAGAGAACCGCTGCTTGAACTGTCCCTTTTGGTTAAGAGGACTCCGATTAGCCCCAGTGGCTGATCAGGATGTCAGACCAGCAGCATCCAACCAGCAAAAAGCAATTTCTCTGGCTGCCATGAAAATGGAGTAAAATAGAGTGCCGCCAGAAATCCTCTCTTCACTATATGAAATGGTCAGACATCTTCCCCAGGTCATCACTCAGATGGACACGCTGGCTCTCATCTGACTTGTCATGCATAGTATGTTTGTTATTAATTAATAAGTGAATATGTGTATTTTAAAGACATGTAGGCTACAAAGTATAGATGGATAGAGAAATAGAAGGGGGGAGTATTACATAGACATGTGGGCTAGATAGTGTAGATGGATAAAGAAAGAGAGAGTTGGGGGGAGAGAGAGAGAGAGAGAGAAGGAGAGGGGGAATCGGAGAGTCTATTGAAAGCTAATGAGACTTGAAGACTTCACGCTTCACCAAGTCTGTCCAACCAGTGGCATCAATAATTAGACTTAATTAGACACAATTCTAAATCCAAAGGCTATATATAGACTGTATTTATATAGCACATTTCATACAAGAGTTGCAATTCAAAGTGCTTTACATAAAATCAATAAAAGCAAGCAGCAGGAGCAATACATGATAAAAGGAGGCCGTGGCACTAAATCGTAAGTCTTAAAAATCATATAAAAATATAGGCTATTTTTGTAGGTGTTGTAATTCAGAGCAGTAAATCTTTGATGATATATCCATCACGCAGGACCATATCAATGGTGTCAGTTGCTGCATGAGAGGCTGAGCACATAACAAATATAACTTGAATAGGACTTTTTTACAACCTTGTTAATACTGATTTCCAGTGGTGTAGTGGTCCCTGGAGAAGTGGTTATACTCTTCATTTTTTTCAAGCAGCCCATACAGCACAGCTTAAACGTCCTGTTTTTAGAAGTGGGTATACTCAATGCTGATTGAAAAATAAGTGGTCATACTCCGTATACCCTGGATTACACCACTGCTGATTTCTGAAACACTGAGGTAGCTGTGGGAAATGATTACTGTGGAAAATTGGCCAAACAGATCTTTCCGTGATTTTTTCAATTGTTTTTCTTCTTCAGTAAACAGATATAGCCTACAGTTAGATAAACCAATGAATGAAAATCGAACAATGACGCACTGAGTATTCTGTCAGGATTAGTCTGTCCTGGTTTAAATTAAGTGTCCTGCTTTTCTTTCATTTAAACGGGATTCCCCTTTGTCTCAGGAGAGACATGACTTGCCTTCGTCATCGTGTGACAGGGGCATTGCGGAGGGAGAAGGGGGTCTTTCCCAACTTCTCTGCGCATCCCTGGGAGACGTTCTAGAGAGCACACCTGCTGTCACCTGCCGACCCATCGCTTACGTTAAATAGACATCCACGAGCTTCCGTTATTAGGCAACACGAGTCCAAAAACTCGAGCAAAAATAGACACATACAAAAAAACTGCCTAAGACTACGTAGTTATGCGCGACAAGCTACAGGGAAAGTGGTGCAATAAAAAAAATAAAACAATCTTTTTTTTACCTCGAAACGTCACTTTGGCGATCCTGTCCGCTTTCCCCCGTAGGCAGGTGATGGTGTTGAGGCGCACTACTAAAGCCATGTTAACTTAGATGTAGGCTATCCCGATGCCCAGGCGGAACGTAGATATCAATTAAAAGACCAATTGTGCACGCATTCGCATCCAACCAATTAACTGATCCAGATATTCACTTCAAAGCATCTCATACAAGAAGTAAATATAAACCACTCGTCCAGAGTCCGTGGCAAAACGCGTTTTGATCTTCTTATAGTGCTGCAGCATAAATGATTAAAGTGCTTTTTGCATTTTGCCCCGCAGTCGAAGGCGGAGATGGTGGGATTCGCAGTCTACCACTGCTCTCACACTAGTGCCAAGTGCTGGCGCGCGCGCTCTACGATTCAGACTTGTACGAGACCGGAGATAGGCTCTGCGGCTGAAACCTCTTGGTGACGCCCACCCAAGTAAACTCTGATGGGGATTTCCTGTGGACCTATATGATTCCATGAAGGCGATCACTACACAATAAGTGCCGTAAACGAAGGACAAATAAAAACAATTCCAATAAAATAATGACTTGTATTATTTTTGAAGGCAGTTTTTTTTAAAACACCTTCATTTATTAGTTGTGCTGATGAAGATGTGGAAAGATGGGGTTTTGATATTCTGATGTTGGCTACTCATCATGGAGAAGCATCAGGAACTCTGTACAGGTCCCTCAGCGTCATAATCTGAGGTCCAAACGTAACATCAGAGGGCACGGTCAGGACCGAATGGTTGCCGGGCAACCCTTTGTTGCCGTTCGGGGAGGGTGGAGAGGTGTAGGGCTGCGCATAGAACGTCCTGCACAGAAGTCAACTTCGCGCTACAGTGGTCGGCAGATCCCCCCGGAAAAATCAGGCAGGACCTCAGTCATGGCTTCTCGGCAGAACGGAACACTTTTCACCCATAACAACGCCACCTACATCGCGCCATCCCTGATGCCTGGGTAATTAGCAAACCACTGTCAGTTTGGAGCAGCTTTAAGCAGAATATCGCCATTCTCCTAACTTCGTGGCTAAGAACAGTAATGAAAGTTTTGCATAGTTTATGTATTGTATTTGTAAAAGCGAGGCATATCAGCTTGGCTAGTCAAACTCAACATGTTTCCCAGCATGATTTCCAAGGGTAGTCCTGTTGCTTAACAGCAGAAATGAATTACAAATTAATGTAGGCTAATGAAACGATTAGGCCTAAAACCACATCCACATGAACTGTTGTAGGGAGAGGTTATATCACTGAACCTTTAAGTCTAAAACCAGATATTTGTGTGATATAGGATAATATTCGAGTTAAGTGGCTCTTGTTGTACTTAAATATACAACAGTTAAGAATAAAACAAATCAAAATAATATAATATCATCATTTGTAGTCAACTGTTCATTAGTGTGACGGCAAGGGGGAAAAAACAGTTCCTGTGTCTGGTGGTTTTGGTGTACAGTGTTCTGTAGCGCATACCAGAGGGGAGAAGTTGGAACAAGTTATGTCCAGGGTGTGAGGGGTCTGCAACGATTTTCCCTGCCCATATCCTGACTCTGGAGGTGTACAGGTTCTGGATTGAGGGCAGGTAGTCACCGATATGTCATTGCCATATTGCCATATATCCTGGATAGATTGACAAGATACAGAACAGTATACCATAAAATAACATAAGATGTATGAGAGAAACCCTGGGAGTAGGCTATGTCACTTAACAGAATTGTATAGCATAGGAAGACTCAACTCACTAGGAGTTCATGTTCTCTCATCCGGTCAGAGTGTTTAACCTGTTCCTCATACTCCCTACTTTCTCTAAAGCTATGGAGGTCACGTTCCCACCACCATGTTCACCTACGGACACACGTATGGGAATACCACCAGCAAGTGCCTCCAGGAATCCCGGTTCACATCGATGACCTTAAGCACCGCGACGGGTGTCAGGGGAGGGATGTTCCCATCCACCCTGTCCAGCGAAGGGCACTTGACAACGGTCCAGCCTGCACGGACTCGCCAGAAGGAACTACAGACCTTTTCCCAAGTGAGCAGAGTCCATTTATGGTTCCTTCAGAGTTCCGCTCAGACGGGCTGTAACTCTGAAGTGGTTCTTGGGCCGTAAAGGGCTCCTACAGTCCTGCTTGATCCCCTCCCCAGGCTTCACAGCACCATAACGATAACTTAAAGTATAGATCACCATAGCGATAACTAAAACTATAGATCACCATAGCGATAACTTAAACTATAGATCACCATAGTGATAACTGATACTTTATATCGACATAGCGATAACTTAAACTTTAAATCACATTATCGATAACTTCAACTATATATCACCATAGCGATGCTTTAAACTATGTATCACAAAAGTGGTAACTTACTAAACTATATTTTAAGTTAGTACTTGTCAGAACTACACTAAAAGAGGTTAATTATACAAAGGTACTGTTGCAGTACCTCGTTGCACCATTTAGAAAATATGTCCTGTGTACTGACCAACACAACCTCGATATGACGTCGTCTATACATTATTATTTTGAAGTCACTTTGGATAGTGTGCCAAGTCCATAATCCAGACTCAGTGTGGGTGGAATTTGACAATGTGTGTCTAAAGCTGATAGATAAGCAGTAACGGTGTGTGTGTGTTTGTGTGCGTGCGTGTCTGTGTGTGTGTGTGTGTGTGTGTTTATGTGTGTTTGTGTGTGTGTGTATCTGTGTGTGTGTGTGTGTGTGTGTGTGTGTGTGTGTGTGTGGGTGTGTGTGTGTGTGTGTGTGTGTGTGTTGTGTGTGTGTGTGTGTGTGTGTGTGTGTGTGTGTGTGTGTGTGTGTGGGTGTATCTGTGTGTGTGTGTGTATGTGGGTGTGTGTGTGTGTGTGTGTGTGTGTGCGCGCGCGTGTGTGTGTGTGTGTGTGTGTGTGTGTGTGTGTGTGTGTGTGTGTGTGTGTGTGTGTGTGTGTGTGTGTGTGTGTGTGTGTGTGTGTGTGTGTGTGTGTGTGTGTGTGTGTGTGTGTGTGTGTGTGTGTTTGCAGCTGACTCAAAGACACCGTGAGAACTACAAAGACTGCACCGGGACATGCGTGCCTGTCAGCTACTTCCAGCTCCCCGTGAAAGAGAGTGACAAGTCCCCTCAGGAGACCATGTAAGAGCAGTGGGTTAGAGCTGAGCTGCCTGATGCCCATTAACACCGGGGGAGAGGATGCCAGCTTTCATGTTTCTGTACCAGTGGACTGATGTGGTGTTTTATGTCTGTGTGGCATTGGACTGATGTGGTGTTTTATGCCGTTACAATGTCGTTTAATCCTTGTTTTGTTATGGGGATTAACATGAATGTTTGTTTTAGCACCTCTTTGATCGGCGTTTTATTGACTTGTCTGATACTGGTTTGATGTCACGTCTGTAAGCCAAAATGACTCATGCTACATTTTTTCTGATTTATTTATGCTTTGTCACTATTATATTATTGGTATTGTTGTTGTTAATAGCTTTAGAGGGGGAAAACAGTATGTTTTAAGTATGTATTCTTGCTTACTACCGTACTGCTTTTATGTAATGCTGAGCCTATCCAAATTCCAATAAAGCTTTTAAAACATCTGTTCCAAGCCAAACAAAAGTAGGGGTAGTTGCCTAGGCAACTCATAGTCAACCTCTGGATACCGCTAGCCCTAGTGTTTTGGTGATGACACCCCAAACAAGGTCTTGCTGTCCCCAGGCTATAGTATCCTCTTCACTACTGAATATTTCATGGCACTCCTGAAGGAAGTGTATGTGTGAGTGTGTGTGTGTGTGTGTGTGAGAGAGAGAGAGAGTGAGTGTGTGTGTGTGTGTTTGTGAGTGTGTGTGTGGGGGGGGGGGGGGGTAGTGTGGGTGTGGGTGTGTTTGAGTGTGTGTTTGTGAGTGTGTGTATGTGCGAGAGTCCAAATGAAAGACAGAGGGAGTTAGCGAGCGAGAGCTTTTGTAGCCACGTCTCTGGGGATCCACTGCCCTGCTTACTTGAACACAAGCAGGCTGGGTGTAAATATGAGCAGGGGATGCTATTGGTGTGATTTTACATGGATGAGGTGGTGTGTACGTATGTGTGTGTGTGTGTTTGTGTGTGTGTGTGTGTGTGTGTGTGTATGTGTGTGTGAGAGAGCGAGAGAGTGTGGGTGTGTGTGCGAGAGAGAGTGTGTGTGTGTGTGTGTAGATATGAGTAGGGGATGCTGTTGATGTGATTTTACATGGATGAGGTGGTGTGTATGTGTGTTTGTGAGAGAGAGAAAGAGAGAGAGAGTGTGTGTGTGTGTGTGAGAGAGAGAGAGAGAGAGAGTGTGTGGGTGTGAGAGAGAGAGAGAGAGAGAGAGAGTGTGTGTGGGTGTGTGAGAGAGAGAGAGAGTGTGTGTGGGTGTGAGAGAGAGAGTGTGTGTGTGTGTGAGAGAGAGAGAGAGAGAGTGTGTGGGTGTGAGAGAGAGAGAGAGTGTGTGTGGGTGTGTGAGAGAGAGAGAGAGTGTGTGTGGGTGTGTGTGAGAGAGAGTGTGTGTGTGTGTGAGAGAGAGAGAGCGAGAGAGAGAGAGTGTGGGTGTGTGGGTTCTGCTGATGCAGTAGATCATCACTGAATCTGTGTGCTCTTCTCTCTGTCTACCGGGATCTTGTTAGATGGGCTGCTCTGGGACACACACCCTGTCCAATATTTCTGAGTCTCTTGAAAGGCGCCCTATAAATAAAATGTATTATTATTATTATTATTATTATTTCCAGTGGGCCAAATGTGGAATTTTGATATTGGGAGGAGAGCTACGTTCAACATCCAACACTAGAGTCACAGTTTTTAATATAAGAAAGTCAACAACATAAACTGTTTAACTCTATGTTCTACATAGGTACCTCAGACTCAAAGCTCATTTCAGCGTAGATGTCTATCAAAAATACACTGTGAAAATCAGAAAAAGCCAAATAGTTTATTGCCAAGTAGTTTTCATCATAAAGGAATTTGTTTTAATTGTTAAGGATCTTTGCTATAACACACCTCTATGATAGGTATATGGCTGGGTAATGGGATAGGCATTACACATCTATGACCACCTAAGGGCAACGCAGACGCTGGACTCCTTTAAAGCTGGGCTTAAAACTTTTTTTATTCAAGAAGGCATTTCTGGCCTTGTGTTAAATCTTTTCTGTTATGCTTATGCTAATATTTAAATTTGTTTTTAATTGTATTGTATTATAGTGAATTTCTAATATGTAGGCACTCTGAGATTCTTTGGAATGAAAAGTGCGTTAAAAATAAGAATGAAAAGTGCGTTAAAAATAGAAATGAATTATTATTATTATTATTATTACATCTCTGTTTGACCTCTACCCTTCCCCACTCCAAAACAGTGCCTTCGGTCCCCTGAGGCCGGCGGAAGAGGAGAGGGTTCGGCGCTACCAGACCCTGCCTGCCGGAATCAGAACATCAACAAATGACCGTGTGATGCGGGATGTGTTCTTTGAGCGCAGGTGAACTGTATTACCACCAGGGGGTGATGTCGACCTACTTCTGTTTCAGACTGTGCCAAGAACTCTTAAAATGATATAAAAAAAACTCAACTGAGTGTTTGAAGCGTGTTTGTATGGACTTTTATTGGCACCCGTAAGATAGCCTATGCAGGAGGCCATGACGTGAGTTTTGAAGCCCTTGGTTTCTTGGTCAGTCTGGAGGTGTTCTTTTTTTATTTATTCTGACTATATTGACTGGCTACTGACTAATGACTGGCTAAAAACTGAAGATGAAAACAAAACTGGCTAAAACAGACTAGCCTGATAATATCCGACTTTTCATATTGGTGACGAGCAATCTTTGGCGTTCTGAGATGCTGCACTAATTATATGTTATAGGCCACAATATATGCTATAGGTCACATTTGAGCTTAGTAGGACCCATACATTGGACAAGACCGAATGGCATTTATGAACTTTTTTCTCTATTTTACGATAGCCTACCACTTAACAGGCAACAAAGCTATATAAAAATACGGCTTTGGCCTTCTCTGTCCTAAAGGTGTGTAGATTGTGTGTGTGTGTAAGATGTCACCTGGCATCAATCACTTGTTCCATGTTCTGTCTTTCGTGTTCTCTGTCTGCGCTCTGGTTTCCATCTCAGAGTAGGCAGGCACGGTCACGGTCTTGCCTGATTTATGTTCTGGCCATGACCGAGCAGCCCACATCGTTCTACCTGGTAGTCTACAGCCCGCAAGGAGGACGTGGAAAATAAGCTAACTCAGAGCAGCATATAGCTAGTCTAATGAAAACCTGTGGTCTCGGGACGGTCTTCTGACCACCACGTAGGCTACAATTAAACAGTTTAAAAATATAGTGTTTTAAGTAGTTTACATTTTACACTGCGCTAGATTTAGCCGTGGTCTTTTCATCTTCAGTTACCATAACAACCTGAATCAAACAACATTCTCGAAAACAACTCACAAGAGAACAACAAAGGACACTATTATCGCTGTTGACTCCACAAACAGGTGCAGCACCACTTGCTGTTTGGGTTAGTCGGTCGCACGAGCCCAGTCCCGAGCTCTCCCGGAAGAGGGAGACAGAGCGTAGGGGAATCAGGCGCGAGCCGCCTGTGTCTGCAGCCGCAGCAAGAGCATCCCATCCCTCTCTCTCTCCATCCATGTAGAGGCGCGTGGCAGGTCCCGAGCAGAATTCGCGATGTCTCCCGCGGCAGCACGGAGTCTTTTCGCGCTCTACGTCGTACTAAGCGCCTTATGTCCTCTATTACCAGGTAAGCGCCTGAACTCACCTTGCTGTTCAATTAACCTTCCGTGACTGTTTTTTTTTTTTTTTTTACATTTTCATTATGGATCACTAACTCTGAAACTGTACCTACCATGGTCAAACTTCTGTAGTCAGTGCATCATCATTTCTCCCGGTCTTATTGATCAAATTGTAGAAATGTTTGTTGAAGAAATCTGTTTACCTCTTGCTGTTTTGACTTCTTAGGCAGGTTACTTCAGTGTTATGTTATGTTGTGTTTATCTCGCAGGGTGCATATCCGTAAAACAATCAATTTGAACCTGTTGAACAAAACATTGTAACCTGTTGACATCATTTTGATTGCATTATAGTGCATTTTATAGCATTAGGGTGCGGTGTGAATTTCGGTGCAGCTGTCCTTAGAAGCATCATTGTGCTGGAAGTGCAGCTTATACGGATATAAGGGTGCTGAGGTGGAGAATCCAACAGTGACTGAGATATCTAAGATGACTGGAATTGGTGAAAGAAGTCTGATATCTCAGATATCCTCTACTCAAGAAATTCAGGCTATGGGGGTATACTGACATTTTGAAATTGAATAAAGAGAATACTGACATCATAACTCTGACGACAATCTAACTCTGAAGCCCACAGCTATACTTTAGAGATACTGTACCCCAGTTCAGAGATATGGTAGATCTAACTCTAAAGCCTCCAGCTATACCCCTGAAAATACTGCTATTGCTCATAGCAAGAGGCAATCTAAGTCTTGAAGTCTGCAACTATGTTTTTTTTTTTTCCATGGGGATTGTTTGACTGAGGAAAAAGTGATGTCGCTTTCTGCAGGGCCAGCGGCCATGGAACATGCTCTTACCTCATGGGCACATGCTGGAAACGCTTCGCTCTGCTCCACAATTAAAATAATATGTCAAATATTAGACCATGCGCAGTTTGACTTAAATCGCCCCACCGTCAGCGCTCTCTACAGATAAAAACACAGGGCCAAAACAGTGATGTCATCTATCTGGCACAGACATCAGATCTCCAGCATGCCTTCGCACAGGGGCTGAGGGAAAGGGGTGTGTGTTTGTGTGTGTGTGTGTGTTTGTGTGTGTGTGTGTGTGTGTGTGTGTGTGTGTGTGTGTGTGTGTGTGTGTGTGTGTGTGTGTTTGTGTATGTGTGCATGTGTGTGTGTGTGTGTGTGTGTGTGTGTGTGTGTGTGTGTGTGTGTGTGTGTGTGTGTGTGTGTGTGTGTGTGTGTTTGTTTGTGTTCACAGTCAGCTCCTCAATCCCTCCCTCTCTCGCTCTCATAATACTCAGCTTCCTACACTGACTTAATGATTGTGCATGTGTGTGCCCTGCTGACCCCATCTGACATGTCAAGTAGCCATTTTCATTAGACAATTCATTTAGGTATTACCTGTAGTTTAGCCTTGACAGAAGTGAGTAGGGCGGCTATGTGATGTAGGAGAATATTTCATGTGGACCTGTTTTAAAGTCTAGTGGATTTGACCATGCAGATAGTTAATGTCTGTACAGTTTAAAGTTCGTAGAGACTTGGAGGCAGACGCCAATAAAATGGGCTACACTTGGGGACAGCTTGAGATGTTGGCCCAGGACCAGGATGCATGGAGAACTTTTGTTTGCGGCCTAAGCCCCAGAAGGGGTAGTAGGCGATGATGACAGTTTAAAGCTCGCCCTGCCTGCCGTGGTTCTGTGGACTGCAGTCAGCGGACTTGTATGTTTGCGCTAGTTACACTGAACCTGCTTCTCCTAGTTGGGTGGGGGTGAATTGAGGCTGTTTGCAATGTGCAATTGTATGGTTGAATTTGTAGGTCTGTGGAAAAAGGCGAGTAGTGGAACACAGAATACTTATAATGTTCAACTCCTTAGCCTCCATGGGCCCATGGCCTCGACTAGTGGAAAGAGCACATGAGGACCTGCTGGAGTTGATGTCTTGAGTGAAGGCTGTTTGGCACATTCTCGGGACGGGTTTCCCAATACCAATAAATCTTAGCGGTTACGAGGGCTCTGTATGAGGGATTCTACGAAAGTTTATAAAAGCGTGTTTTCCCAACAAGCGCGTAACGTAACTGCTTTAAGTAGCTCTTAACGTACGTTGTAAACAACACTCAAATATCACTGATTTTGGAGATATCTGGTGACATCACAGCTGATAACATCACAGCCTTTCGGACTTCATAGGACGTTAATGATATTTGACTTAAAGGCTGCATGTCTAATTTAAGTATATAAACCCAGACACGCAGACAAACAAGTAATGCTAATGATTCAAATGATTAAAATGTAAAAGTCGGAAAATGTAAAAGTACACCGTATTCCGATTTGTTCACTATAGGCCTACTCAAGGCGTCCAGCATAAGCCAGCTCTTTGTCACTTGCAAGTGCCCTACAGTGATTGAGCTGCCTAAGTATCCTTGAAGAAGGAATGTGAGGATGCAGAAAGAGGTCAAGAAAAATTGTGAGGAAATGAGTAAAGGCCTGGCTATAGGCCTGTGGCTGATTTTGACAGGTTTTGTAGGCTATATGTTACTCAGACTCACTGTTTTTTTATATATATATTTAATACTTCTGAACTTTTCTTCATTATTATGTTGTTTTTTTTTTCATTTTTATCTTTGTTTCACAATCTTTCCGACTTTCTGTACAAATTTGTGAGTTAGGCCTAGACTCTCCTGAATGTAGGCCACAATATGCGGAGGAAAAAAAGATATGCTTAGACAAATGGAATCGGTAACGACTCCGCCAGTCTATCTCGCATAACTTTCCCAATTATGTGTCCGAAGTTTATTCATATTTCTATAAGCTTAAAATAGCTTTAAAAAAAGCTAAAAGGGATTGGCTACAAGATAACATCATAAAGGACAGGAATGTACAGCTGGAATAACATTGATAAATTTATTCTTAGTTGTAATGGCCTGTACGTTCTTCAGGTCCCTGTTAAGAAGCTTTAATTCGACTAGGACTACGAGTTTCCAGTTCCACTTCCAGGTTCCTGCTACGGCACTTTCGTGAATTGTCCGGAAATTATAAGATGATTCGTAAGAGGGATTCTTCAAACTACTTAGGCTACTACTACTACTACTACTACTTCTACTTACGTTAGGGAAAACTAGCCCTGTTCCATAGGGTACCAGTAGCTGACACCTGTGGGGGGGGGGGGGGGGGGTGTTGAAAAACCCCTACTCTATCCAGAGGCCATGTGATGCCGGAGGGGGGTCCACATGTCAACAGTCAGCACACGTTGGCCTGCATTAGGCCTTCTATGTGCAGACTGTCCGGTGGCTCTTTTACAGGCCAGCAGGGAGACGAGAGAGACACTCTACAGATGTTTGAGATGGTTTGTAAAATCAGTTTCAGCTGCAGTCGCTCGCACTCTCACCCCGAGCAGACCACGCACTGGGGGAGAAAGAGAGAGCAGCCAAGCCAACAGATCATTGCAATCGGAGTTGAACTGCTGTATCGCCTTCTGTCTGCTTTTACTTCAGGCTGTATTGCTTTTTTTCTGCTTTTACAACAGGCTGTATCGCCTTCTGTCTGCTTTTACTACAGGCTGTATTGCTTTCTGTCTGCTTTTACAACAGGCTGTATCGCCTTCTGTCTGATTTTACTACAAGGCTGTATCGCTTTCTGTCTGCTTTTACTTCAGGCTGTATCACCTTCTGTCTGCTTTTACTACAGGCTGTATTGCTTTCTGTCTGCTTTTACAACAGGCTGTATCGCCTTCTGTCTGATTTTACTACAAGGCTGTATCGCTTTCTGTCTGCTTTTACTTCAGGCTGTATTGCCCTTCTGTCTGATTTTACTACAGGCTGTATTGCTTTCTGTCTGCTTTTGCTTCAGGCTATCTCGCTTTCTGACTGCTTTTACTACAGGCTGTATCACCTTCCAACTGCTTTTACTTCAGGCTGTATCACTTTCTGTCTGCCTTCTCATTATTATCGGTCTCTCTTTCCTTTTCGCAGTTTCTATCTTTTCCCTTTGCTATTTCTCTGACTCTGTCCTTTTTGCGTGCAACTATTTATCTGTCTCCCTCCCTCTCTCTCTCTCTCTCTGTCTCTCTCTCTCCCTCTCTCCGTCTCCTCCAGTGGCGTACTGCAGTGTGGAAATGCTCTGTGTGTTAGGTCACTGCTCTGTTTTCCAGGGACTCAGAGAAACAGCTGTGGACTGGACTTTCAAAGCCTCT
>NC_137914.1:4543304-4546430 GCF_963457725.1 Sprattus sprattus
CAAGGTTATTCCACCAAATATTGATTTCTGAACTCTTCCTAAGTGTAAGCATTAGTATTGTGTAGTTTAAAAATGAATATGAGCTTGTTTTCTTTGCATTATTCGAGATCTGAAGACACTGCATCATTTTTGCAATTTTGACCAATTGTCATTTTTCTGCAAATAAATGATCTAAATGACAATATTTTTATTTGAAATTTGGTAGGAATGTTGCCAGTAGGTTATAGAATAAAACTAAAATGTACATTTTACTTTAACACATACCAATAAATAGTAAAACCAGAGAAACTGATAATTTTGAAGTGGTCTCTTAATTTTTTCCGCGGCTGTATATGGTTCATATCAGGGCAGTTCCTCTGGAACTTTTCAGTTATACATGTTTCATATACTGTATACCCTCTGCTCAACTCTGGACGGGACTCTGGTAAAGTTTAGTGTTGTGTCTGTGGACGTTTTGTGAAGTTAAAGAAGCATTATGCAACAATTGTACTTCAGGATTAGGGTAAGGTTTAGCAGTTTTACCTTAAAATAACAGCTTGAAAAAAATTGGGGCGCTACAATGACTTTTAATATGGAGAATCGCCACCATTGCCATACCAGGGTCCATAGGCATATAAATGCTAAATGTAGTATTGCCTGACTGTCTGCCAAACTAGTAAGTAGCTTATCTGCCGTCTTGCTTTGTCTTGTGTTGCACTTGCTTGATGTTTTACTGTTTTAGGACAGTTGTTGACTAACTAGTTTGTCATAATGTCAAAGTCAGCACATTTCAAGAGATTTAGTTAGTTTTAGCTGCTAGCATATCGTAAGAGATTAGCAATTGATCCGGAATGCTACTTTAAGTGTTGTGTCTGTGGACGTTTTGTGAAGGTAAGTGTTGTGTCTGTGGACGTTTTGTGAAGTTTAGTGTTGTGTCTGTGGACGTTTTGTGAAGTTTAGTGTTGTATGTTTGCGCTGACAGAATAGCTGAATGAGAGGCCATCAGAGTTCTGTGGATACACTCAAGCTGTTTACATAGACAGATAGTTATTTTTCTATTGATTCTTTGAAACATTTACAAATATGCTGTCAAATAAAAGACTTCCTGTATGTGTTTCTCATCATGTGGATTCACATCTGCTCTGTAGATTAGTGTGTGTTTGTGCGCATCAGTGAATGAGTGTGTGGGTTTGTGTGTGTATGTGCGTGCGTGTGGGTGAGTGAGTCTGTGCGTGTGTGTGTGTGTGTGTGTATGTGTGAGTGTGCGTGTGTGTGAGCATCTGTGTGTGTGTGCATCTTTGTGTGTGTGTGTGTGTGTGTGTGTGTGTGTGCGTAGGCTTGTGCATGTGTGTGTGTGTGTGTGTGTGTGTGCATCCATATCTGTGTTTACTCAGTGTGTGTTTGTGTGTGAATAATTGTCAAAAAGGAGTGTGTGTGTCCATGAGTGCTTATGAGTGTTTGTGTGTGTGTGTGTGTGTGTGTGTGTGTGTGTGTGTGTGTGTGACTGTGAGAGTGTGTGTGTGTGACTGTGAGTGTCTCTGTGTGTGTGTGTGTGTGTGTGTGGGTGGGTGTTAGATTGAGACTGAAGTTATACGGTGTGTTTCAGAGCCTGGAGTTCTGCACTTTCTCAAGATGAGTGCCGAGAACGAGGATGGGCTCAGCAAGCCAGTCTACAGAGCAGAGATTCCAGGAGGTTAGTGTGTGTGTGTGTGTGTGTGTGTGTGTGTGTGTGTGTGTGTGTGTGTGTGTGTGTGTGTGTGTGTGTGTGAGTGTGTTTGAGTGTGTGTGTGTGTGTGTGTGTGTGTGTGTGTGTGTGTGTGTGTGTGTGTGTGTGTGAGTGTGTTTGAGTGTGTGTGTGTGTGTGTGTGTGTGTGTGTGTGTGTGTGTGTGTGTGTGTGTGTGTGTGTGTGTGTGTGTGTGTGAGTGTGTTTGAGTGTGTGTGTGTGTGGTGTGTGTGTTTGCGTGTGTGAGTGTGTGTGTGGTGTGTGTGTTTGCGTGTGTGTGTGTGTGTGTGTGGTGTGTGTGTGACAGAGAGAGAGAGAGAGAAAGAGAGAGATGAGAAGGAAAAAGTGTATGTGTGTGTGTGAGAAAGAGAGCAAAGAGTGAGAGAGGAGGAGGAAATAGAGTGTGTGTGTGTGTGTGTGTGTGTACGAGAGAAAAAACAATGTGTGTGTGAATATACATTTGTTTTTGTTCATGTTTAACGACATCCACCTCTATTGCTTTTCCAAACTCATACTATTCCATCCTATTTTCCTAAAGCATTATGTCGACCACTTCAACAACCAGGCCCCAGTATAAAAGACATTTTCATAGCTGAGGCATTATGTCGACCACTTCATCAACCATGCCCCAGTATAAAAGACATTTTCATAGCTGAGGCATTATGTCGACCACTTCATCAACCATGCCCCAGTATAAAAGACATTTTCATAGCTAAGGCATTACATCGACCACTTCAACGACCACTATAAGAGACATTTTCATAGCTAAGGCATTACATCGACCACTTCAACGACCACTATAAGAGACATTTTCATAGCTAAGTCATAATGTCGACCACTTCAACAACCATGCCTCACTATAAGAGACATAAGTTATTTTGTATCCTTTTATGAGCGCTATATTTAGCTTTATAGCTTCTCTGCGTATGCTGTTTGTGCCTCATAAGCCTCATCCCAGTGGCTAATGTCGTCCCTCACATCGACTCCCGCGTGGGTTAATCAGTCCAGCCTGCGTTTCTAATTAGTCCATGTTGCTTGGCTTGTGGCGCTGGCGTCAGTGTGGTCATGCTTCGCCAGCAGACAAGCGTGCAGTCCGCCTGGTGTTCTTCTGTGTGTTCCCTCGCCCGCAAACCCAGCCCTCCTGCTGTGGCCGCCGCTCCTCTGACCAACACACGCCACATCCATCACTCCACACTCTCTACTTCTCTTCTCTTCTCTTCTCTTCTGTTCTCTTCTCTTCTCTTCTCTTCTCTTTTCTTCTCTTCTCTTCTCTTCTCTTCTCTTCTCTTCTCTCTCTTCTCTTCTCTTCTCTTCTCTTCTCTTCTCTTCTCCTCTCTTCTCTTCTCTTCTCTTCTCTTCTCTTCCTTCTCTCCTCCCCCCTCTCCTCCTGCCCTGTTAGCTTCTCTTTTCTTTTCTTTTCTTT
>NC_137914.1:4546630-4549130 GCF_963457725.1 Sprattus sprattus
AGAGACTTGATGTAAGCGTAACGTCCAGTAAGGGCCAAGAGACTGATTTCTACACTTATATGAAGTCTGGGAGAAACACTATGGCTATCATCACCACATATAACAATACCCAGCAACTGGGCCCTTTAAACACTGTCGGTGGCTCTCAGACTAAGAGTGTCAGACTTCACACACAGGCAGAACCCCCCGCCCCCTGTTTCTTTCCTGGAGGGGGGATTCAAGCTGCAGGGTTGTGTTTGGACGGGGTGCAAACCCAACGCTGATCTCCCTGGTTTCCAGGAAAGACAGTGGCAATCTGGCTGGCTGCTGTGGATGTGTTGAATCCCTTTCTTAGCCTCAGCCCTGTTTTTCCCCTCCTCCTTTTCCTTCCCCTCATTTTTGCGGGGTTGAATCCATTGTGCTCGTCTGAAGCCAAGCTATGTGCATGACAGCCTTCCAACAGGGGAAAACAGGGGAAGTGTGGGTTGATCCAAACCAAATGGGACTCTCTCTTCAGAGGTAATATGGATGACACAAACTCGAACACACAGACACACACACACACACACACACACACACACTCACACCTACACTCATGCACACCTAAACACAAACACACATAAACACACACACAAATACATACACACCTACAGTCTTGAACACACACACAGACACACACACACACACCTACACTCATGCACACATAAACACAAACACACATACACACACACACAAAAACAAAGAGACCTAAACTTATGAACACACACACACACACACACACACAGACACACACACACACACAGACACACACACAGACACACACACACACACACACACACACACACACACACAGACTACAGGGTCGAGTGCTGCTCTTAGTCAGTGGAAAGGCAGAGTCTCGTAAAGCTTTCAGAAGGCCTGAGTGTCCACATCGCTCTGCTGATATACAGCCTCTGGACCAGGCAGCTGCTTTTCCCTGCTACTCTGCAGTTCTCCCAGTCTGGCACGGGCCTCCTATATGCCTGGCGTTGGCCTGCTATAAACTACAAGCAGTCTTATTACAAGTAAAGCACAATGTTATATGTATATATTATATGTAAACACCCCACCCCCATCATGTGTACATGTTCTCCCTATGTGTATTGTTTGTGTTTTTGTATTTATTGTGATTTTTGTATTTATTGTGATTCATGTTTGTTTGTAAGTATAAGCTACTGGATGACCTTAATTTCCCTCGGGATCAATAAATTATCCATCTATCCATCTATCTTACTATCTATCTTATTGTTGTGTTCCAGAACCTTGACCCCTCCCCTGGTTAGGACACTAACTGATACAGCACGGGTGTGGCACTGCCTGGCACTACTCTATGGTGTCTGGACCAGGCTGTTGACCCACCTGGTGTGGCACCAGCCTGGTGTGGTGTTGGCTAGCTTAATGGCCTTTCGACCTATAGAGGGCACAAATTCTCAGAAAATAGAAATTAAAGCAAGCATTCAAATAACATATTACATACTGTAAATACAGAAATGGCCCCTACAATAACACTGATTTAGATGGTACGAGTGTAACACTAACATAGTGTGGTGTTGGCTGCTATGGCGCCACTGTTTGGCATCTGTACAGTTCCTCTGGTCTACCGTGGTGTAACACTAACCTAGTGTGGTGTTGGCTGCTATGGCGCCACTGTTTGGCATCTGTACAGTTCCTCTGGTCTACCGTGGTGTAACACTGGCCTGGTGTCCTGCTGTCCTAACATCGAGCCGGTAGGGAACTGTAGTACATAAATGAACTACATCACCCATAATTCCTGGAGTTTTTGGAAGTCGGCTAGTCTGGTACTGGTACCTATTTGGTGCTGGCTAGTATGTCACTACCTTACAGCCTCTGGACAACTTTCTGGACGGGTTCTAACCCGGGGCGGGGCCATGGTTCTGGAACGCGACAACGAGACCGCTCCTGCTGGGCCAGCTCTGTGCTGTGCTTTTTCTCTGTCGTCGTGGTATCGCCATGGTGTTGTCATAACACTGGGTCGTCTCTGCTCTGGCTCACCGCTTCAGTGGTGTGCTGGGTTTGGTGGGCGTCCAGAGCCTTGCCGTCTCTCAACCGGGTCCTTGCCGGATCAGGGCCGCGTCCGTGACGGACTCCTCTGCCAGGTGGGAGACCACAGGCGTCCTTTCGGTCCAGCCACTGAGTCTGCGTTAGGCTGTTGAACCAGAGAGGGAGAGAGACATCCATCTTCACCACACAAACACACTCATTAATGCACGCGGCAGTTTACTGATTCTGTATAGTAGTCGTTGTATAGGCCGTTCTGATTAGGCCGTAAAGCATTTGTAGATGTTTGTTTACCTTGATGAACATTTCGTGAAGTGGAGTGAAGTGAAAGTGATCGGGGATCGAACCGGCCACCCTACGGTTTCCAGCCTGAAACCCTAACCAGTAGGCCACGGCTGCCCGTCTGCCCGTCGGCACGCACACGCCTCAGTATTACTATTTATGTTAGGCTGATGAACCAAAG
>NC_137914.1:4554130-4569130 GCF_963457725.1 Sprattus sprattus
GAGAGAGAAGAAAGAGAGAGAGAGAGGTAGAAAGAGAGACTGAGAGAGAAGAGCGAGAGAGAGAGAGGTAGAAAGAGAGACTGAGAGAGAAGAGCGAGAGAGAGAGAGGTAGAAAGAGAGACTGAGAGAGAAGAAAGAGAGAGAGAGAGATAGAAAGAGAGACTGAGAGAGAAGAGCGAGAGAGAGAGGGGTAGAAAGAGAGACTGAGAGAGAAGAAAGAGAGAGAGAGAGGTAGGAAGAGAGACTGAGAGAGAAGAAAGAGAGAGAGAGAGAGGTAGGAAGAGAGACTGAGAGAGAAGAAAGAGAGAGAGAGAGATAGGAAGAGAGACTGAGAGAGAAGAAAGAGAGAGAGAGAGAGATAGGAAGAGAGACTGAGAGAGAAGAAAGAGAGAGAGAGAGATAGGAAGAGAGACTGAGAGAGAAGAAAGAGAGAGAGAGAGATAGGAAGAGAGACTGAGAGAGAAGAAAGAGAGAGAGAGAGGTAGGAAGAGAGACTGAGAGAGAAGAAAGAGAGAGAGAGAGGTAGGAAGAGAGACTGAGAGAGAAGAAAGAGAGAGAGAGAGAGGTAGGAAGAGAGACTGAGAGAGAAGAAAGAGAGAGAGAGAGATAGGAAGAGAGACTGAGAGAGAAGAAAGAGAGAGAGAGAGGTAGAAAGAGAGACTGAGAGAGAAGAGCGAGAGAGAGAGAGGTAGAAAGAGAGACTGAGAGAGAAGAAAGAGAGAGAGAGAGGTAGGAAGAGAGACTGAGAGAGAAGAGCGAGAGAGAGAGGGGTAGAAAGAGAGACTGAGAGAGAAGAAAGAGAGAGAGAGAGGTAGGAAGAGAGACTGAGAGAGAAGAAAGAGAGAGAGAGAGAGGTAGGAAGAGAGACTGAGAGAGAAGAAAGAGAGAGAGAGAGATAGGAAGAGAGACTGAGAGAGAAGAAAGAGAGAGAGAGAGAGGTAGAAAGAGAGACTGAGAGAGAAGAAAGAGAGAGAGAGAGGTAGGAAGAGAGACTGAGAGAGAAGAAAGAGAGAGAGAGAGATAGAAAGAGAGACTGAGAGAGAAGAGCGAGAGAGAGAGAGGTAGAAAGAGAGACTGAGAGAGAAGAAAGAGAGAGAGAGAGGTAGAAAGAGAGACTGAGAGAGAAGAAAGAGAGAGAGAGAGAGATAGAAAGAGAGACTGAGAGAGAAGAGCGAGAGAGAGAGAGGTAGAAAGAGAGACTCAGAGAGAAGAAAGAGAGAGAGAGAGGTAGAAAGAGAGACTGAGAGAGAAGAGCGAGAGAGAGAGAGAGGTAGGAAGAGAGACTGAGAGAGAAGAAAGAGAGAGAGAGAGGTAGAAAGAGAGACTGAGAGAGAAGAGCGAGAGAGAGAGAGGTAGAAAGAGAGACTGAGAGAGAAGAAAGAGAGAGAGAGAGGTAGAAAGAGAGACTGAGAGAGAAGAGCGAGAGAGAGAGAGGTAGAAAGAGAGACTGAGAGAGAAGAAAGAGAGAGAGAGAGGTAGAAAGAGAGACTGAGAGAGAAGAAAGAGAGAGAGAGAGGTAGAAAGAGAGACTGAGAGAGAAGAGCGAGAGAGAGAGAGGTAGAAAGAGAGACTGAGAGAGAAGAAAGAGAGAGAGAGAGGTAGAAAGAGAGACTGAGAGAGAAGAAAAGAGAGAGAGAGAGGTAGAAAGAGAGACTGAGAGAGAAGAAAGAGAGAGAGAGAGGTAGAAAGAGAGACTGAGAGAGAAGAAAGAGAGAGAGAGAGGTAGAAAGAGAGACTGAGAGAGAAGAGCGAGAGAGAGAGAGGTAGAAAGAGAGACTGAGAGAGAAGAAAGAGAGAGAGAGAGATAGAAAGAGAGACTGAGAGAGAAGAGCGAGAGAGAGAGAGGTAGAAAGAGAGACTGAGAGAGAAGAAAGAGAATTTTTTTGAATTTTAATAATCCTTTATTACAAAAAACATCTGTTTTACCTTACATCTTAAAACATCTCAAAACCACCATAACAAAAGAAAACAGAAAGAAAAACTACAAATAAACTCTTATAAAAAGCAAAGTGCAAACACTAGTTCCCCATTGATCACAGAACACACTGCCCCCTTATAAGACCACACACTTTCAAATCCATCAAGATTTCCTGTGGAAGTATAAAATGAAAACTCCATTATTACTCTTGTTCTAATGAGTCTAAATAAAACAGTTAACACATCAGTGTCCGAGTCTTGTTCTATTTTGTTCTTTCTACTAATGTAGACCGCCATTTTTGCGTTACCTAAAATAAAATTGATCAATTCTCCTTTTGATTTGTTCATTTTGCTATATTTAAAACCAAGAATGAACATTTGTTTTAAAAAAATGTCATCAAAAGCCTTAAAAAAGCTGTGCAAAAAATCAAACAATGGGCATAATCTTACACACTTCAAAAACGCATGAAATACGGTCTCCCTTTCTTTGCAAAAAGGACAGTCCTGAGTGACCTCTGGATTTATAACAGAAATAAAAGAATTCACTGCCACTATTCCCTGCAACACCCTCCATTGCAAATCCCCCATCCTTTTTGTTAATGGCAGCTTGTACAGTGCTCTCCATTCCGGCTTAACATTACTTGCTAGGGCTAACACACTTCGCCAGGGTGTGTCGACTCTGGAGCTTAGCCACTTCTTATTTAATACTTTCACACAATTTCTGTACATAACATTACCGCTGACTTCGTCGAAGTCCATTTTCACTAACTCAGTAGAATCATCCACTTCTGGGAACAAAAGTAATTTAGGGAAAGGGTCAGTGTGATCCGGAACTATCAGACCCTTTCCATAAGCCTTCAGTAGGTTTTGTTCCTCTGGTGTGAGGGCATTCCTTAGCCTCTGTAAAATCTGTCCCATTACACGCATTGATCTGAGTCCCATCCGACTCATCATTTCCTCAACATTTTTTAGTTTGTGTCCACATAGGTTTACAATTTCATGCAGAGTTATTACTCCTGTCTGACAAAGTCTTGTGTTTAAAGCAGGGCTGCCACCAGTTATGTCCAGCCTTGCCCCATTTATCACAGGCTCATTTAAAAGCCAATGTACAGATACATCCTCGTCATCTTCCTCTTCATTCCTTTGTACCTTAAATAAAATCCACACTTTGAAAAGTCCTTTGTAAAAACCAGGTAATCCCATTGTGTCCACTTTAGCAGGGTCCATTAAAAACAAGGATTTATCCTGTCCCAATCCTCCCACAGTGCGTAGGATTGTATTTGCCACTCCTCTCCAGGTCAGTTTCTCTGGCCCTGTGAGAAGCCTCTGAATGAAATGCATTCTGAAAGCTGCACCTCTACTAGCCAAGTGCACGATTCCTTGTCCTCCCTCATCTCTAGGAAGATATAAAACGCTTTGAGGAAGCCAATGCAGTCGGTCCCAAAAGAAATCAATTAAAAGTGCTTGTACATTGGCCAATAGGTTTGGCGGTGGATCCAAGACAGCCAAACGATGCCATAAAAAAGATGCTACCAAGTTATTTATAATCAGACAGCGTCCCCTGTATGACATCTGTGGTAAAAGCCATGTCCATTTCTTTAACCGTCCCTTTACTTTCTCAAGAATTCCATCCCAATTCTTTTTAACCATATTCTCATCCCCAAGAAAAACCCCAAGATATTTAAATCCCCCCTTTTTCCATTTCAACCCCTCTGGGAGTTTTGGCAAATCATCTGTCCAATTGCCCATCTGAATTGCCTCACTTTTACCCCAATTCACTTTTGCAGAGGATATTCGTCCAAATTTGTGTGATACTTGAATCAATGTGTCAACATCACTTTGACTATTTACCACCACCACCACATCATCAGCATAGGCAGAGAGGGAAAAAACATTATCACAGTTTGGCAAGGACAACCCCGACATTTTAGACCTTAATTTGTGTAGAAAAGGCTCTATTGCCATGGAATAGAGCATTCCAGACAAGGAACAACCTTGTCTCACACCCCTGCAAGCTTTAAAAGGGGAACACAAACTACCATTCACTTTCAATACACTTTCAATGTTATTGTACAACATTTTAACATTACGAATAAACCCTTCATTAAAACCAAAAACCTCTAAAACCCTCCATAAATAATTATGCTCAACTCGATCAAACGCCTTTTCCTGATCCATGAACACAAAGCCAAATTCCTTTTTCATGCTATTAGATATTTCAATAAAATCTCTTATAAGTACAATATTATCAAAAATGGACCGCTCAGGAACACAGTATGTTTGGTCTATGTTTATGATTTGTCCAATCTCTTTAGCCAACCTGGTAGCCAATACTTTTGACAGGATTTTCACATCCGTGCATAACAGCGACACTGGACG
Organism: Sprattus sprattus; assembly: GCF_963457725.1. NCBI lineage: Eukaryota > Metazoa > Chordata > Actinopteri > Clupeiformes > Clupeidae > Sprattus > Sprattus sprattus. The sequence continues at coordinate 4,558,427 of NC_137914.1, forward strand.
CCACTGCTTTAGGTCAGTCAGGTCGCCTTTCTTTGGCAACAGGGTTAACACTGCCCTTCGACAGCTCAGAGGTAGCATCCCCTTCTCAAAACTGTCATTTAAGACTTCCAGGAGATCCTTCCCCACCACTGGCCAAAAACCCTTGAAGAACTCAACAGGTAGTCCATCAATTCCCGGCGCCCGTCCATTTTCCATACACATCAGCGCAGAGTAAAGTTCCTTAAGCGACAGGCCTCCGTCCAATTTCTCTGCTGAAACTTCTGAAAGCTGTGGCAGTCCATTGAGGAAATCATCCTCCTGCTCCTGCTCCCTGACCCACTCGCTTTTAAAAAGATCAGAATAAAAACATCTGGCACGTTTCCTTATTTCAGCTGGCTTTTTTAAAAGTTCTCCAGTCTCTGAGCGCACAGCATGAATTATCTTCTTCCTTCCATTTTTTTTTTCCAAATTAAAAAAATATTTAGATGGAGCATCCATTCCATAAACATTTTGTATTCTTGAGCGGACCAATGCTCCCTGAGCTTTTCTGCCCAACATATCCTCCAATTTTTTCTTTTTTTCTTTAAGAATATCCATACTCTCCAAATTCCCTGTGTTATCCACTACTTCCTGTAGGCCTAAAATTTCGTTCTCTATTAATATCATGGATCTGGCTAAGTCTCTAGTAACATTAAAAGTGTATTTCTGACACAAATGTCTAATTTGCGCCTTTGCAACATCCCACCATTGCTGTAATGAGGGAAATAACGGTTTCTCAAACCTCATACTTTCCCAAAAAACACAAAAAGCATCTTTAAACACTTTATCCTCTAGTAGCATCTTATTAAAATGCCAATATGCACTTTTTGGTTTGACAGCGGTTTTAAATATGACACAACTGACCATGCAATGGTCTGAAAAACCAACAGGGCTAATAAAAGACGTTCGAAATGCACTAAAACAATGCTTAAAACAATAAATACGATCTAGCCTAGCCATTGATACATAATTATCACAACAATGGGTCCAACTGTATTGTCTCTGCTTCTTATGAAAAGCTCTCCAAGTATCAATTAATTCATAATTTTCAATTAATTCAACAAAACGTTTGCGTGAGGCAGCATGAGGTTCTGCATGATTGCGGTCTAGAACATCAGCAGTGCAATTAAAATCCCCACCCAAAAACAGAAAATCAGTACTATTGCATGTATTAAGAAGATCACTGAGCTTATCCAAAAAAACCATCCTCTCTACAGCTAATGTAGGAGCATAAACACAAATGAAAACAAACACTTCATTTTCAAATACAGCTTTAACTTTCAACAGTCTTCCTTCAACCACCTCTTCTACATCATATGAAAATGGAAGGAAAGACTTTGCAAAGATTACAGCGACACCTCCACTTAACGATGTATTGTGACTTTGTATGACAAGCCCATCCCACTCTTTCACCCAATCCACTTCATTTTTTGTGTTACTATGAGTCTCTTGTACTAAGAAAACATCAATATTTTTCTGTCTACTCAATTCAAAAAAATCGGCTCTTTTCTTTTGATCTCTGGCTCCATTCAGATTTAAGGTAGCAACTCTTACTTCAGCCATTTCAAAAACAGAGATAAACCAGAAAACATAAAAGAAATTACTGTACTTCATCATCAGAAGGCTCTCCTTTCCTCAATTTATATACAATTTTTTTCAAGCGAAACATTTCTTGCTCTGTGAACCCTTCTCCATCAGAGGTTTTCATTAGATATTTTGCATCATTTATAAATTGCTGTTTGTTTGCAAAAAACTCATCTAACTTCACATTTCTTTGATGTTTGGTGGTCTGAAGGAAATGGCTAATCTCCTTTAATGAATAGACCACCACTAAAGGTGTATAATTGTCCTGCGAGCTTGAGTCAGTTGAGTAGCCATCACTCTCCATGACACTTTCATCATTTTGTGAATTGTCAATTTCCGTTTTCGACTGTTTATTCCCTCTGTGCTGGCTGCGCAACTTTCTCTTACTTTTAGGAACTTTAAATGTGTTTTCCTCTGTTTGCATATCAGTTAGTTCCTCCTCCACTTGTTTAGTCTCAGTATGTGTCATGCTTTTTTCCTCTACCTCAGCCTCTGCTAGATTGCACTGCGGAGCCTCCACTGTAACCACTGTCTCCGCCCCTTCAGAAACAGCGGTCTCCGCCAACAAAACAGTTCCATTAACTTCCACCTCAGCATTCACTACCAAAGTCTCCACTTCCTCAACACCAGTTTCAGGGACTTTATTAGAATGAGACTCTGTCGATTCTTTGCCACCAACGTTTTCCTCCACTGGCTCACTCAACTTCGCCTCCGACTCTACACCACCAGCGGCTGCAGCAGCAGCAGCAGACATGTCGGGTTGCGTGGCTTCCCCGCTGTTCCCATTCACATCGGCAGACTCACCAGTTGGAGCTCTCTTATCTTTTTTATTCATACAATTGCGATACAAGTGCCCCACTCGCCCACACCCGAAACATCTCATGGTTTCAGATGTCGCATACACAAAATAATCAAAACCTTCAACATTGAATTTAAAAACCGCATTGAAATCGCAGTCCTGCTTAAGCACCATATGCACCTGTCGCCTAAACGACACGACATGGCTCAACAATTCAGATTTACATCCCACCAGAACTTTTTTAACCTGTGACACCACTTTACCATACTTAGTTAATTCCCCGAGTAATAAATCATCACTTAGAAACGGCGGGACATTAGAAAGTGTTATCTTCCTAGTAGGACTACTAAGAGGAAGCACCGACACATGCTGACCATCGATTTCAATACCAGTCTGAACGACTTCAAAAGCCTTCGCAATACTACTCACAAAGATAACGATTGCATTATTCATCCTAGAAGCAGATACAACATTAACATGTCCAATCACATTTCCAACCGATAAACTGCATTGTTCAACGGTAACTTTCGAATCGATCTTAATTCCATGGCGTCTCGTAAGACAATCAAGATTTATTTTAGGAGTCGCCATCCCTACCAGCTAGAATAGCTGGCAGCAGACTCTCCCAACTACACTACACTACCCTAAAACGTATCCTCTTACTAACAGATGTTTCAATCAGAAAAAAGGACAGAAAAGTTAGAATAGTTAGAACACTCACAACACGACCTCACACGAACTCCAGTCTCTCACCACGCGCACTCACTGTCACTTCCGCATCCACTCAGACAGGAAAGAGAGAGAGAGAGAGAGAGGTAGAAAGAGAGACTGAGAGAGAAGAAAGAGAGAGAGAGAGATAGAAAGAGAGACTGAGAGAGAAGAGCGAGAGAGAGAGAGGTAGAAAGAGAGACTGAGAGAGAAGAAAGAGAGAGAGAGAGGTAGGAAGAGAGACTGAGAGAGAAGAAAGAGAGAGAGAGAGAGGTAGAAAGAGAGACTGAGAGAGAAGAAAAGAGAGAGAGAGAGGTAGAAAGAGAGACTGAGAGAGAAGAAAGAGAGAGAGAGAGGTAGAAAGAGAGACTGAGAGAGAAGAGCGAGAGAGAGAGAGGTAGAAAGAGAGACTGAGAGAGAAGAGCGAGAGAGAGAGAGGTAGAAAGAGAGACTGAGAGAGAAGAAAGAGAGAGAGAGAGATAGAAAGAGAGACTGAGAGAGAAGAGCGAGAGAGAGAGGGGTAGAAAGAGAGACTGAGAGAGAAGAAAGAGAGAGAGAGAGGTAGGAAGAGAGACTGAGAGAGAAGAAAGAGAGAGAGAGAGAGGTAGGAAGAGAGACTGAGAGAGAAGAAAGAGAGAGAGAGAGATAGGAAGAGAGACTGAGAGAGAAGAAAGAGAGAGAGAGAGAGATAGGAAGAGAGACTGAGAGAGAAGAAAGAGAGAGAGAGAGATAGGAAGAGAGACTGAGAGAGAAGAAAGAGAGAGAGAGAGATAGGAAGAGAGACTGAGAGAGAAGAAAGAGAGAGAGAGAGATAGGAAGAGAGACTGAGAGAGAAGAAAGAGAGAGAGAGAGGTAGGAAGAGAGACTGAGAGAGAAGAAAGAGAGAGAGAGAGGTAGGAAGAGAGACTGAGAGAGAAGAAAGAGAGAGAGAGAGAGGTAGGAAGAGAGACTGAGAGAGAAGAAAGAGAGAGAGAGAGATAGGAAGAGAGACTGAGAGAGAAGAAAGAGAGAGAGAGAGGTAGAAAGAGAGACTGAGAGAGAAGAGCGAGAGAGAGAGAGGTAGAAAGAGAGACTGAGAGAGAAGAAAGAGAGAGAGAGAGGTAGGAAGAGAGACTGAGAGAGAAGAGCGAGAGAGAGAGGGGTAGAAAGAGAGACTGAGAGAGAAGAAAGAGAGAGAGAGAGGTAGGAAGAGAGACTGAGAGAGAAGAAAGAGAGAGAGAGAGAGGTAGGAAGAGAGACTGAGAGAGAAGAAAGAGAGAGAGAGAGATAGGAAGAGAGACTGAGAGAGAAGAAAGAGAGAGAGAGAGAGGTAGAAAGAGAGACTGAGAGAGAAGAAAGAGAGAGAGAGAGGTAGGAAGAGAGACTGAGAGAGAAGAAAGAGAGAGAGAGAGATAGAAAGAGAGACTGAGAGAGAAGAGCGAGAGAGAGAGAGGTAGAAAGAGAGACTGAGAGAGAAGAAAGAGAGAGAGAGAGGTAGAAAGAGAGACTGAGAGAGAAGAAAGAGAGAGAGAGAGAGATAGAAAGAGAGACTGAGAGAGAAGAGCGAGAGAGAGAGAGGTAGAAAGAGAGACTCAGAGAGAAGAAAGAGAGAGAGAGAGGTAGAAAGAGAGACTGAGAGAGAAGAGTGAGAGAGAGAGAGAGGTAGGAAGAGAGACTGAGAGAGAAGAAAGAGAGAGAGAGAGGTAGAAAGAGAGACTGAGAGAGAAGAGCGAGAGAGAGAGAGGTAGAAAGAGAGACTGAGAGAGAAGAAAGAGAGAGAGAGAGGTAGAAAGAGAGACTGAGAGAGAAGAGCGAGAGAGAGAGAGGTAGAAAGAGAGACTGAGAGAGAAGAAAGAGAGAGAGAGAGGTAGAAAGAGAGACTGAGAGAGAAGAAAGAGAGAGAGAGAGGTAGAAAGAGAGACTGAGAGAGAAGAGCGAGAGAGAGAGAGGTAGAAAGAGAGACTGAGAGAGAAGAAAGAGAGAGAGAGAGGTAGAAAGAGAGACTGAGAGAGAAGAAAAGAGAGAGAGAGAGGTAGAAAGAGAGACTGAGAGAGAAGAAAGAGAGAGAGAGAGGTAGAAAGAGAGACTGAGAGAGAAGAAAGAGAGAGAGAGAGGTAGAAAGAGAGACTGAGAGAGAAGAGCGAGAGAGAGAGAGGTAGAAAGAGAGACTGAGAGAGAAGAAAGAGAGAGAGAGAGATAGAAAGAGAGACTGAGAGAGAAGAGCGAGAGAGAGAGAGGTAGAAAGAGAGACTGAGAGAGAAGAAAGAGAGAGAGAGAGGTAGGAAGAGAGACTGAGAGAGAAGAAAGAGAGAGAGAGAGAGGTAGAAAGAGAGACTGAGAGAGAAGAAAAGAGAGAGAGAGAGGTAGAAAGAGAGACTGAGAGAGAAGAAAGAGAGAGAGAGAGGTAGAAAGAGAGACTGAGAGAGAAGAGCGAGAGAGAGAGAGGTAGAAAGAGAGACTGAGAGAGAAGAGCGAGAGAGAGAGAGGTAGAAAGAGAGACTGAGAGAGAAGAAAGAGAGAGAGAGAGATAGAAAGAGAGACTGAGAGAGAAGAGCGAGAGAGAGAGAGGTAGAAAGAGAGACTGAGAGAGAAGAAAGAGAGAGAGAGAGGTAGGAAGAGAGACTGAGAGAGAAGAAAGAGAGAGAGAGGTAGAAAGAGAGACTGAGAGAGAAGAAAAGAGAGAGAGAGAGGTAGAAAGAGAGACTGAGAGAGAAGAAAGAGAGAGAGAGAGGTAGAAAGAGAGACTGAGAGAGAAGAGCGAGAGAGAGAGAGGTAGAAAGAGAGACTGAGAGAGAAGAAAGAGAGAGAGAGAGGTAGGAAGAGAGACTGAGAGAGAAGAAAGAGAGAGAGAGAGAGGTAGAAAGAGAGACTGAGAGAGAAGAAAAGAGAGAGCGAGAGGTAGAAAGAGAGACTGAGAGAGAAGAGCGAGAGAGAGAGGGGTAGAAAGAGAGACTGAGAGAGAAGAGCGAGAGAGAGCGAGAATGATCTTCTCTTTCTCTTCTCTCCTGACCTTAGTCTCAGAAATATTCTCTTTAGCCTCATCTGCCTCCGGTTCCAAGTAGCCCCAACACAACAGAGGTCTCCACCACATACACACACACACACACACACACACACACACACACACACACACAGATACGCATACACACACACACACACACACACACAGATACACATACACATACACACACACACACACACACATACACATACACACACACACACACACACACACACACACACACACACACACATACACACACACACACACACACACACACACACACACAGATACACCTACCAGTAACTCGAACCAGAAAAAACAGACATTCTCTCTCTCTCTCTCCCCCCCCCCCCTCTCTCTCCCCCCTCTCTCTATCTCTCAGCCTTTCTCTGTCCATCTCGTGCATACATGCAAGTAAACAAAAAAAGCTTAACTTCTTTCAATTTCATACCGTTACAATTCATTTCAATTTAATTAAGGCCACGGTGGCCAAACCCAAGCCCTGGAGAGAATTAGGCATACCAGACTCTCATTTGAATCCCAGATCAGTCTGTAACCCTGCGAGTGCCAGGATACACTGCGTGTTCGAACTCAGACCATCCCCTCCATGTGCCCGAGCACAGATTGGGCCAATCAGAGTCCTTTCTACCTTTAAACTGTGTGTCATTAGCCGTCCAACCAGAGTCTTCCTTTAAACTGTGTTGCATAAGCCGTCCAACCAGAGTCTTCCTTTAACGTGTGTGTCATTAGCCGTCCAACCAGAGTTTTCCTTTAAACTGTGTGTCATTAGCCGTCCAACCAGAGTCTTCCTTTAACGTGTGTGTCATTAGCCGTCCAACCAGAGTCTTCCTTTAAACTGTGTGTCAGTAGCTGTCCAACCAGAGTCTTCCTTTAAACTGTGTGTCAGTAGCTGTCCAACCAGAGTCTTCCTTTAACGTGTGTGTCATTAGCCGTCCAACCAGAGTCTTCCTTTAACGTGTGTGTCATTAGCCGTCCAACCAGAGTCTTCCTTTAATGTGTGTGTCATTAGCCGTCCAACCAGAGTCTTCCTTTAACGTGTGTGTCATTAGCCGTCCAACTAGAGTCTTCCTTTAACGTGTGTGTCAGTAGCTGTCCAACCAGTCTTCATTTAACTTGTGTGTCATTAGCTGTCCAATCAGTGTGGGGGAAATGAGTGGCCCAGGAAGGCTGGACCTGGACTAACGCACATTCTCTCTCTCTCTCTCTCACACACACACACACACACACACACACACACACACACACACACACACACACACACACACACACACACACACACTCATACACTATCTGTTTTAACAGTATGGCCAAAAAAGGTTTGACAGAAACTGATGCAAATAGACTGTCATACACAAACTCTCTGTCATGCATAACACACTCACACAAACACACACACTAAGACACACATTCTCCCCCCTCGAACCTTGAGGTCCAGGGAGGTTTGACATGGCCATCAACACACACGCTATTACACACACGCACACACACACACACACACACACACACACGCACACACACACACACACACACACACACACACACACACACACACACACATACACACACACACATACACACACTCACTGCAACGCCTCTGTTTTTACTCCCCCCTGTTTTACTGTGAGGTCCAGAGAGGGAAGTGCTCTTAGCAGTCTGAGTTATGTAACAGAGCGGAGTGTGCACTAGACCAGCACATTTCCCTCAGTCAGACTGAGCTCAGTATATACTGCTCTACCATAGAGTCAGACTGTGCTCAGTATACTGCTCTACCATAGAGTCAGACTGTGCTCAGTATACTGCTCTACCATAGAGTCAGACTGTGCTCAGTATACTGATCTACCATAGAGTCAGTCTGTGCTCAGTATACTGCTCTACCATAGTCAGACTATGCTCAGTATACTGCTCTACCACAGATCCAGACTGTGCTCAGTATACTGCTCTACCATAGAGTCAGACTGTGCTCAGTATACTGCTCTACCATGGAGTCAGACTGTGCTCCATATACTGCTCTACCATAGAGTCAGACTGTGCTCAGTATACTGCTCTACCATAGAGTCAGACTGACTCATTATACTGCTCTACCATAGAGTCAGACTGTGCTCAGTATACTGCTCTACCATAGAGTCAGACTGTGCTCAGTATACTGCTCTACCATAGCCCTATCTATAGTCAGACTGTGTTCAGTATACCGCTCTACCATAGAGTCATTGCATAGAGTCAGACTGTGTTCAGACTGTGTTCAGGGGTTAGATGGAACAGACTGTACTCAGTATACTGCTCTACCATGGAGTCAGACTGTGCTCAGTATACTGCTCTACCATGGAGTCAGACTGTGCTCCATATACTGCTCTACCATAGAGTCAGACTGTGCTCCATATACTGCTCTACCATAGAGTCAGACTGTGCTCAGTATACTGCTCTACCATAGAGTCAATCTATAGTCAGACTGTGCTCAGTATACTGCACTTCTATAGAGTCATTCTATAGACTCCCTCAGTGTGCTGCTGTACTGTAGACTACTATAGAGTCAGACAGTACTCTGTGTACCGCTCTTCTATATTGTCAGACTGTGAAGGTCTTGTGTGAAGGGCTTCAGACCATCACTCACTCCACCCTGAACTCGTGTTCTCACACACATGACTGTTGCCCCACTAAAATGGTGATCCTACTGCATATTGTGCGATGACAGAGCATTCTTATCTCGCCTGTTCTCACTCCTCTTCCTTCCTCTGTCCCCCCTCCCCCCCTTTCCCCCCCCCCCCCCCCCTCATATCTCTCTCCCCTCATACCCCTCCTGTCTCTCTCCGCCTATCTCACCCCTCTACCCCCAAGGGAGGTTTGGGGCCCCCCGCTCATCCCCCCAGAGGTCTCAGAAGCCCCTCAGGGCCCCCCAGTCGTCGTCGGGGCCACGGCAGCCAGTCCGCGCTCAAGAGCAGCCGTCCTCCCAGACGGTGACCAGCCACAGGGTGGACATCTCACAGCCACAGGCCGACCAGCGCAACCAGCACAAGCCCAAACTCGGTAAGACAGACCAGCACAGCCACAATAAACACACATTTGGTTGGACAAACTGTAATATCCTTGAGACATACACAGAAGAGTGCCACCAGTCAAACTCAATGGGTAGAACAGCCCAATCAACAGAGCCCACACTCAATGGGTAGAGCCCAACAGCCCAATCAACAGAGCCCACTCTCAATGGGTAGAGCCCAACAGCCCAATCAACAGAGCCCACTCTCAATGGGTAGAGCCCAACAGCCCAATCAACAGAGCCCACTCTCAATGGGTAGAGCCCAACAGCCCAATCAACAGAGCCCAAACTCAATGGGTAGAGCCCAACAGCCCAATCAACAGAGCCCACTCTCAATGGGTAGAGCCCAACAGCCCAATCAACAGAGCCCAAACTGAATGGGTAGAGCCCAACAGCCCAATCAACAGAGCCCAAACTGAATGGGTAGAGCCCAACAGCCCAATCACCAGAGCCCAAACTCAATGGGTAGAGCCCAACAGCCCAATCAACAGAGCCCACACTCAATGGATAGAGCCCAACAGCCCAATCAGGAGAGCCCAAACTCAATGGGTAGAGCCCAACAGCCCAATCAACAGAGCCCACACTCAATGGGTAGAGCAGCCCTATCAACACTCAGTAGACGGGGGAAAGGATATCATAGGTGAACAGGAATGTGGAGGCAAACATTCATGTTTACTTTCAGGAATATCACTACAGGCATGAAAACAAGTGGTACAAGGCCTTGTCTTTCTTTATATTGTTACACGGCACTCTGAAGCAGAGATGCAAAGCTTCTGCATGAAAGGTACAGAGGTAGTGTAACGATGTGTGAGATGGAAAAGGCATTTTTCTATGCCAGTGAGAGGGTCTGTTGATGTTGTCCTGCCTACTTTTTGTGTTTCTGTCTGTGTTTTTTTTTCTACCGTAATGATTGCAGATACTGTTGGCTTTAATTCTGTACAAAGAAAGAGAGTATAAAAATCTAATGTGGACTTGTTGAAATGTGTCAGAGCCATTAGAAGTCTGTTAAGTGAAGTGTGCAACTGGGCACTGGTGTTAAGACTGTGTTGCTTGTGCATTGTGTAATGATGTGTGTGTGTGTTGCTAGTGTATTGTCTAATAATGAGTGTGTGTATGCGGGTTGCTAGTGTATTGTGTCATACTTAGTGTGTGTGTGTGTGTGTGTGTGTGTGTGTTGCTAGTGCATTGTGTAATGATGAGTGAGTGTGTGTGGGTTTCTAGTGTATTGTTGAATAATGAGTGTGTGTGTGTTGCTTGTGTATTGTCTAATGGGTTGTGTGTGTGTGTGTGGGTTGCTAGTGTATTGTTGGATAATGACTGTGTGTGTGTGTGTGTGTGTGTGTGTGTGTGTGTGTGTGTGTGTGTGTGTGTGTGTGTGTTTCTAGTGTATTGTGTAATGATGAGTGTGTGTGTGTGTTGCTAGTGTATTGTGTGATGATGAGTGTGTGTGTGTTGCTAGTGTATTGTGTAATGATGAGTGTGTGTGTGTTGCTAGTGTATTGTGTAATGATGAGTGTGTGTGTGTTGCTAGTGTATCGTGTAATGATGCGTGGGCGTATC
>NC_137914.1:4574130-4586630 GCF_963457725.1 Sprattus sprattus
AGTAGCCCCATCAGTCAGTAAATGATTCACAGTAGCCCCATGAGTCAGTAAATGATTCACAGTAGCCCCATGAGTCAGTAAATGATTCACAGCAGCCCCATCAGTCAGTAAATGATTCACAGTAGCCCCATGAGTCAGTAAATGATTCACAGTAGCCCCATGAGTCAGTAAATGATTCACAGTAGCTCCATCAGCCAGTAAATGATTCACAGTAGCCCCATCAGCCAGTACAGTACACTGCTGTGAGTCATAGGGAGCTGTCACACTCCTACTAGAAATTACCTCACTGCTTACTGGAGTAGCTGATATGTAGGCGTTCCATAGCGTCCTCCATCTTTCATCCACGTCTCCCTTCCAAAGCACACAAAGCATTAGCAATTACTGGGATATGAGCAAATGTCAGAATCGACACCAGAGCCAAATAACTGCTCCTGAGGCAGTGTAGAGTAGTATTTATGTTTGGACTTTAAGTGCTGCTGAGGCAGTGTTGACTAGTATTTATGTTTAGTCTTTGGGTGCTCCTGAAGGAATTGCAGTGACAGTTCAATTTACAATCTATCTCTCTCTCTGTCTCTCTCTGTCTCTCTCTCTGTCTCTCTCTATGTCTCTCGCTGTATATTTTTCTATCTCGCAGTCTATCTCTCTGTCTCTTTTGTGTGTGTGTCTCTCTCTCTGTCTCTCAGTCTCTCCTGTTCTCTCTTTCTCTCTTAGGCTGCTATCTGCTCCGGCATCCTCTGTTGTCTTGGCTACTTTTTTCTCATGAGTCTGTCTCTCTGTATGTCTCTCTGTCCTCCAGAGTACATCCTGTCCTACGCCCCAGCGCTGAAGCCCTTCAGAGCCAAGTCCATCTCATGAGTCTGTCTCTCTGTATGTCTCTCTGTCCTCCAGAGTACATCCTGTCCTACGCCCCAGCGCTGAAGCCCTTCAGAGCCAAGTCCATCTCATGAGTCTGTCTCTCTGTATGTCTCTCTGTCCTCCAGAGTACATCCTGTCCTACGCCCCAGCGCTGAAGCCCTTCAGAGCCAAGTCCATCTCATGAGTCTGTCTCTCTGTATGTCTCTCTGTCCTCCAGAGTACATCCTGTCCTACGCCCCAGCGCTGAAGCCCTTCGGAGCCAAGTCCGTCTCGTACCGCAGCAGCACCACCTCCACCACCGTGGACGGCCTGCAGCCCGGGGAGCGCTACATCTTCAAGATCCGCGCCGTCAACCGCAGGGGCCAGGGGCCACAGACTAAAGCCTTCAGCGTGATAATGCCAGGTAGGTCGGCAGGAGGAAGCCATGTTTGCACTTTGCACTTTTAGGGATACCAGTCAGGTTGGCAGGGGGTAGCCATTTTTGCACTTTGAACTTTTAGGTATACCAGTCAGGTTGGCAGGAGGTAGCCATTTCTGCACGTTGCACTTTTAGGTATACCAGTCAGGTTGGCAGGAGGTAGCCATTTTTGCACTTTGCACTTTGAGGAAGCCATTTTTGCACTTTGAACTTTTAGGTATACCAGTCAGGTTGGCAGGAGGTAGCCATTTTTGCACTTTGAGGTATACCAGTCAGGTTGGCAGGAGGTAGCCATTTTTGCACTTTGAACTTTTAGGTATACCAGTCAGGTTGGCAGGAGGTAGCCATTTTTGCACTTTGTACTTTTAGGTATACCAGTCAGGTTTGCAGGAGGTAGCCATTTTTGCACTTTGCACTTTTAGGTATACCAGTCAGGTTGGCAGGGGGTAGCCATTTTTGCACTTTACATTTTTAGGTATACAAGTCAGGTTGGCAGGAGGTAGCCATTTTTGTACTTTGCACTTTTAGGTTTACCAGTCAGGTCGGCAGGAGGAAGCCATTTTTGCACTTTGCACTTTTAGGGATACCAGTCAGGTTGGCAGGAGGTAGCCATTTTTGCACTTTGAGGTATACCAGTCAGGTTGGCAGGAGGAAGCCATTTTTGCACTTTGAACTTTTAGGTATACCAGTCTGGTTGGCAGGAGGTAGCCATTTTTGCACTTTGCACTTTTAGGTATACCAGTCAGGTCGGCAGGAGGAAGCCATTTTTGCACTTTGCACTTTTAGGGATACCAGTCAGGTTGGCAGGAGGTAGCCATTTTTGCACTTTGAGGTATACCAGTCAGGTTGGCAGGAGGTAGCCATTTTTGCACTTTGAACTTTGAGGAAGCCATTTTTGCACTTTGAACTTTTAGGTATACCAGTCAGGTTGGCAGGAGGTAGCCATTTTTGCACTTTGAGGTATACCAGTCAGGTTGGCAGGAGGTAGCCATTTTTGCACTTTGAACTTTTAGGTATACCAGTCTGGTTGGCAGGAGGTAGCCATTTTTGCACTTTGCACTTTTAGGTATACCAGTCAGGTTTGCAGGAGGTAGCCATTTTTGCACTTTGCACTTTGAGGAAGCCATTTTTGCACTTTGAACTTTTAGGTATACCAGTCAGGTTGGCAGGAGGTAGCCATTTTTGCACTTTGAGGTATACCAGTCAGGTTGGCAGGAGGAAGCCATTTTTGCACTTTGCACTTTTAGGTATACCAGTCTGGTTGGCAGGAGGTAGCCATTTTTGCACTTTGAGGTATACCAGTCAGGTTGGCAGGAGGAAGCCATTTTTGCACTTTGCACTTTTAGGTATACCAGTCAGGTTGGCAGGATGTAGCCATTTTTGCACGTTGCACTTTTAGGTATACCAGTCAGGTTGGCAGAAGGTAGCCATTGTTGCACTTTTAATTTTTAGGTATACCAGTCGGGTTGGCAGGAGGTAGCCATTTTTTCATAATACACCAGGAATGTTTATTCATGAAATTCAGTGGGAGTGTCTAGATATTGATATCCTGTAGCTAAGTTTGTCAAGGATGCAATATCACTTACGCCTCCTCATCTTATAGTGAAATGGTCTGTGAAAGCTAAATGTAAGTTTTTGCCCGTTTTAACATTGACCATTGTGCTCTCTGCTAGCCAGCACTTCTGCCTCATCACCCAGTCATCACCTCAGGAAGACAGACAGACACAAGCCCAGCAGAGGCGAGTCACGGACGCTGGAGGACGACTACGACGACAACACCAACCCGCAGGAGTCGAAAACGGTGACCGCCGAGCCTAGGAGAGAGTCGACAACCACCGCCCCCGCCAGTCGACGCACGCGACCGCTGTCCGAGACCAGATCCTACCACAGCGTCTTCTCCGCCAGGGGCTCGTCGCGGGGCGCAGGCACAAGCCGGTTCAGAGGGCGGGACAGACAGAAAGAGAAGGAGGAGGGGGAGGAGGAGAAACCTCTTGACCCTCCAAAGGAGGAAGAGGAGGCGACGGTGAACGAGGCCACAGAGGAGGAGAATAGGAGACACACAGAGGAGGAGAAGAGGAGACAGACAGAGGAGGAGAAGAGGAGACACATGGAGGAGGAGAAGAGGAGACACATGGAGGAGGAGGAGGAGAGGAGACAGACGGAGGAGGTGAAGAGGAGACAGACGGAGGAGGAGAAGAGGAGACACACAGAGGAGGAGAAGAGGAGACAGACAGAGGAGGAGAAGAGGAGACACATGGAGGAGGAGAAGAGGAGACAGACAGAGGAGGAGAAGAGGAGACACATAGAGGAGGAGAAGAGGAGACAGACAGAGGAGGAGAAGAGGAGACAGACGGAGGAGGAGGAGAAGAGGAGACACACAGAGGAGGAGAAGAGGAAACAAACAGACTCTGACGTACATGGCCACAAAACACACTCCTCTCCAGGGGCAGCCTCCCAGCCTCACTCCTCCACACACCAGACCTCTGGCGCTGGCCAGCCCCGGAGGCCGCTCACACGCAACCCTGTGGTCAGGTCCAGGGTCCGCAACGGGGGCTCCTCCTCTCCATCGTCGTCGTCACGGTCATCTCCGTCTGCCAGAGGAGAGGAGTCTGGGGTCGGCGTGAGGGACAGCAGCAGGGGTGGACAGCAGGACAGGAGGGGCACACCCACAAGCAATACAGACACATCATCATCTTCATCATCATCATCTTCATCATCACCCGCAAGCAATGCAGACATCAGGCCAGAGGAGGACACATCATCATCTTCATCATCATCATCATCATCATCATCATCGTCATCACCATCATCATCACCATCATCACCTCCTGTCTCCTCTGACTCCTCCCCCTCTTCTCCTGATTCTTCTTCTGGTTCTTCATCTTCATCATCTACCTCTTCTTCAGCCTCAGGGTCAGGTCAGTCCGGGAGCAGTAGGACCTCCTCCTCCTCCTCCTCCTCCTCTACCACGGGTCGCTTCACTGGCTCTGGTTCTGTAATGATCAACGGCAGAAAGGTCACCCTGCCTTCCAGATGGAACCGGCTCATGACAGGCCAGCGCAAACCGGGCTCAGGGTCCACATCCACTGGGTCTCAGTCCACATCGCAGACACAGAACCAGAACCAGAATCAGAACAAAGAGAGTGCCCCCCCCTCTCCAGGCATCCAGGACACAATAGGACCCCAGGAGAGCATCAGGGAAAGCCAGCCAAGTTCACGGAGGCAGACGACCAAGGACGAGGAGCCGGCGACCGGTTACGAAACCAGCAGCTCGCATTCCTCCGTGGCGAAGAAAGATGTCCCTGACGAAACAAAGAGAGCTGAGGAGGAGGAGGAGGAGAAGCAGGAGAGCGGTCCTCACTCCTCCTCACGCCAGTCTCCGTCGCTTACCCCCTCCCTCTCCGGGCGGGGCGCATCTTCTGCATTGCCGAGTAAGAATGCCAGAGCGGGAGCCGTGCAGCGTTCCTCGCCCAGGCAGGATGGCAGGATTCCATGGAGCAGAACAAGCTCATCGTCCGTGGGGAACCGGAGGCCAGTTCTAAGAGCAAACCCCCCTCGTTTAGATGTTTCCCAGACCCCGGAGAGGGGTGATAAAACTAGAACAGCCTCTTCGTCATACCCCTCAAAGCACAAATTGGACGATACGTCCGCCAAACCTTCGGTGCTTAATAGGGACAGAGTTTCCACAGGCTCTCGCCCACATTCTAGCACAAGGACAGACTCACACACTCCCAAACAGAGCTCACAGATTGATAATGACCATGAAGACGACTACGATTATGAGGACTATGATAAGTATGACAAGGTGGCTGAGCCGACAGCAGCATTAAAAACAACTACCTCACCTACAACTACTACAACTACTACTGCTAGTACGACTAGGACTACTACTTCCGCTCCAATCACCACTACTACTACTACTACTGCTAGCACTGCTAGTCCAGTACAAAGGTCTGGAGATCACATTGAACGACGAGGACAGATTCCGGGAAGAACCGGTTCTCAGTCCGTTCCCACTTTTGGCCGTCGGCCATTTCAGGGTTCTAACGGGAGAACACGTTCCCCTGTCATAGGGTCGAGCAGGCAAGGCGGGTCTCGGTTCCACGGCAGGCTGTCACCAGTGCAGCATACAAAACTAGGATCTAATCCTGACTCTTCGTCACCACACTTATCCTCCTCTTCCTCATCTTCCTCTTCCTCCTCGCAGTCTTCCCGTGGCCTTCCTAAGCCATCGCAGGTGTCAGAGCAGGACGTGACTAACAGCAGGATTCCCGCCTCTGGTTCCGTCTCGCGTTCCTCGGGAAGGCAAATTCCTGGGGAGAACCCCCCCATCATCTCCTCCGGTTCCCAGCCTTCCTCCCCTGTGGAACGTAGCGCAGTGGTGGGTTCCAGGTTAAGGAACCCGAGCCGCTTCGACAGCATTCTCAGAGGAAAGACTCCTGTCAACGGCTTCAAGCCCAGTTATGGACAAGGTAGGGTTATGTTGTCCCAGCTTTCTGTAAGTCTGCTGTCTCGTGCCAATCGCAGGTCCAACAATTACAGTAAGACTGAGATTCATATCTCACTCATTGGGTATGTTTCTTCCTCGGATGATTTAGCTTCATAATTATTAACAGAACTCGCTCCACAATGTTAGACAGTGTTGTAAAATGACACCAAATCCAGATCCAAATGATTCATTTAGTTCTCATGTAGTCACTCCCAATGTATCTAATTCCCACACTTTGTTCCAGCCGGGAAAAATGGACGACCAAATCTAACATCGTCTAATGGGAAAGTCACCTCACCCTCCTCCTCAGAGAGCAAAGTAAATGGACGCAAATACATCACGGGACCCGACGGAACTAAATGGGTGGGTCCTCTCTCTTCAAACAGCTTTATACTCACTTAAACAAATCCACACTCTTGATAACCATGTAACCACCTTACCCAAATGCACAAGCACATGTTGGAACTGTCCCCAGGGCTTTTAATCATCCTACATCATTACCAATACCATCAGGAGAGGTATTAATGGTCTCTAGGCCTCTCTATATCTTGCACATGTAAAGAATAATATAATTTGCTAATATACATCGTACATACATGTACACAATGATATACTTCTTCTTCTTTTCGTTTCACTGAAGCGTTTATATGACAGTTTCCCATTTCATTACACAGTCCTTTGCATTGTTGTTGAAAACTGCAAGGTCTTTTGGGCTGCAAGGGTTGGGTAGTAGAGTGCAGACAAGGCAGTGCTCGATTGTGTGTTCTGCTTCTCCACATTCACAGGTGGTTGGGCCAGTCTTGTAGCCCCATCTGACCAGAGCTATACTTATGATATACTGTAATATACCTATCAAATATACTGTACCTATCAAGTATTCAGTGATTTAGCACACTGCCGCCTCTTGTTGTTGTCTGTATTGTCCAATGTTGAATGCTGATTCCAGAGTCGTTCCTATGCAGATTGTTGACTTAGACAAGGGAGTCCTGATGAACCAGGAAGGGAAGGTGCTGCAGGACTCTCAGGGTCAGCCTCACAGGGTGGTGCTCGGAGAGGACGGACGGACAGTGTTTGGTATGTGGTCGCCATATTCCTCACACACACACACACACACACACACACACTGCTTAACCATTCAGTGTGTTGTGTTTGGTAATAATTCCCTAAACTGTTTTTGGTAATGATTCACTGAACTGTGTTTGGTAACGATTCACTAAACTGTGTTTGGTGACAATTTGCTGAAGTATGTTTGGTAAAAATGCACTGTTTTGAAATGATACACTGCACAGTCCCAATGTCATCTTCACACCTAGTGCTTAATGATTCTCTGCACTGTGTTTGGGAATGATTCACTGAGTCGTGTTTGTTAATGATTCACTGCACTGTGTTTGGGAATGATTCACTGAGTCGTGTTTGTTAATGATTCACTGCACTGTGTTTTGGGAATGATTCACTGCACTGTGTCACTGAGTCGTGTTTGTAAAGGATTCACTGCACTGTGTTTGGGAATGATTCACTGAGTCGTGTTTGGGAATGATTCACTGCACTGTGTTTGGGAATGATTCACTGAGTCGTATTTGTTAATGATTCACTGCACTGTGTTTGGGAATGATTCACTGAACCGTGTTCGGTAATAATTCCCTGAACCACGCTTGTTAATGATTCCCTGTGACCTGGACAGACTTGCAAGGTACCCCTCTGGTGAACCAGGATGGCATGGCCCTCTTTGGACATGGGAGGGACTCTCGGCCGGTGGTCAACCCCAAGGAGAAGATCCTCACAGTGGGAGGGAAGCATGTCGTGGGTCTGGATAGGCCCCGAGCCAGACCCACCACAACCACAACCACCACCACTACAACCACTGAAGCCACCACCACCACCACCACCACCACACCGGAACCAACCACAGTCTCCACGACAACAGAAATGACAACGGAGGAGTCCATGACGACAGAAGTCAGCCCTACCTGTCCTTCCGGAACTTTCTATGCCATGGATGACCACGGGCAGCCCATACTTAATGATTACGGAGTGCTGGACTGTTACCCTGAAGGTGAGCTCTGACGACATACACACATAGTACACACACATGTACACACAAGGACAGGCACGTTCACAAATCACATGTGCACACATGCTGTAGTAAAACAAACACACACACACCTACATAAAAACACACAAGCATACATAGCAGACATACACAGAAACATCTTTACCCAGTTTACGTAATGATTAGAGTATTAATAGAGTTGCTGTCATGAGCCTGGGCATGATTGATATTGAAAAAGAGACAAGGAGAGAGCGAAAGAGATAGAGAACCTCATCATCTCGTTGCTTTAACAGAAGATGGAGAGATATAGATAACAGGAGAGAGAGAGAGAGATAGAGAGCGAGAGAGAGAGAGAGAGAGAGTGAGCCGCATCGTCTCGTTGCTTTAACAGAAGATGGAGAGATATAGATAGCAGAAGAGAGAGATAGAGAGAGAGAGAGTGAGCCGCATCGTCTCATTTCTTTAACAGAAGATGGCACTGATATGACTACGGAAATTATACTTACAAGCACTACAGTAACAGTCACCATGGTTACAGTCACAATAGTAACGGTCGCCATGACAGCGATTACCGCATCTGCCAGCACCATGGTAACGTTGACTAAGATACCCAGCCTCACCGGTGCTTTTGCAATATTGGCCAAGAAGAGAGCCAGCTGCGTCTGGCTTTGATTGGATGACGGCTCTGGTGGTGTTTATTGTGTGTTTGTTTACTTGGGCTGTTTACTTTCGAATCCTCACTGAGCTCCAGAGATGGCTTCGCTTGTTTGTTCATACTGCTTTTGTTTTTTTTTCTGTGTTTTTGATGTTTGAATTTTTCCGATTCAGGGTGGACCTGATGGTTTCTAGCTAAAGCTACAGTTTATGTCCAGTTGCAAAACAAAGACGTAAATAAATACGGCTAACACTTTGAGAGAGTCCCGAGGGCGTGGGTGTTTGGGAGCAGCTTAGCTTGGAAAGCAGACATTGTTGTCATGACAGCTGCTGGATCGGGGTAGTTATATAATGCTGCTTTACGCTATGAGACTAGACTTTGGCTAAGCTAACATCCACACACACACATACATGCACTCATGCAAACCCAAACAAACATACAGTATATTCACATAAACACACACATACACACAAACACAGATCCACACACATCAATACAGTCACACACCACACACACACACACACACACAAACATTTTCATCTCTTAGGAAAACATTTACTAGCAGGTTTAAATGATTATTACATGACTATTACATAGCTATTACATGACTATTACATCCCAGTTCAAAGCACTGGGCAGGTATGCTTTACAGAGAGGATAAACGTTTTTTTACCTCATAAGTAGTGTTTGTATTTATTTCGCAGGGCACGGTATCATCCACCATACAAAGCTTTAGCATCCATGTTGACAGTTATTATTTCCTTATGAGAACTCAATGACCTGATGTTTGTTCCTGTTTGTTCCTCCGCCCTCCCGTAGATGAGTTTGTGATGGAGTCCACGGTGCTGCCCACCACACAGACGCCCCAAACCACCAGCACCCTTCCAGACCCCTCCCCCCACACACGGCCCTTCAACTCCAACCCCGTCTCAGAGTTCGACCTGGCTGGCAAGAAACGTTTCACAGGTACCACTGTGTGTATGTGTATGTGTGTGTGTGTGTGTGTGTGTTTCTGTGTGTGTGTGTGTGTGTGTGTGTGTGTGTGTGTGTGTGTGTGTGTGTGTGTGTGTGTGTGAGTGTGTGTGTGCTTGTGTGTGTGTGTTTGTGTTTGTGTCGTCATCAGCTCAGTGTCAAGCTTTGTGATCCATCAAAGTGCTATCAGCTGTTATCGCTCACTGATAAGTCCAATAAAGCTCCTCATTTGGATCAAGCAGTCTCTAAGGCCGTTAGGGTAACGTGGCTCTTCTCTAAGGCTCTTAGGGTAATCTGGCTCTTCTCTGAAGCCGTTAGGGTAACGTGGCTCTTCTCTAAGGCCAGTTAGGGTAACGTGGCTCTTCTCTAAGGCCGTTAGGGTAATGTGGCTCTTCTCTAAAGCAGTTAGGGTAACGTGGCTCTTCTCTAAGGCCAGTACAGTCACGTGGCTCTTCTCTAAGGCCATTAGGGTAACGTGGCTCTTCTCTAAGGCCGTTAGGGTAACGTGGCTCTTCTCTTAGGCAGTTAGGGAAACGTGGCTCTTCTCTAAGGCCGTTAGGGAAACGTGGCTCTTCTCCTCAGATATCATCTCAGCTATCAGCAGAGCTTAATTACAAAAGTGTGTGTGTGCACGCTCTGACTGATGTGAAGGCTTCACTCGTGGCCTTTCCAAAACTGTGATCCGATCCTGGGAACGCTGTCGTGTGCTGGTCGTCATGGAGAGTGTGTGTCTAGCAGATGCTGTGGAGGGAGGCCGTCTGAGGTGACTGTAAATATTATTTTTTTCCCCCTGTGTGACTGCTGTGAGGGGTGTGTGTGTTTAGGGGGGGGGGGGGGGTAGCGGAGCCCCTCTGTAAGGCAGGGCTGGATCCACTTTAAACGTCTGCTCTGCGACACACACCGAACCTTGCTGCTGTGTCAACAGCGAGTCATCCGAGCCTCCA
Organism: Sprattus sprattus; assembly: GCF_963457725.1. NCBI lineage: Eukaryota > Metazoa > Chordata > Actinopteri > Clupeiformes > Clupeidae > Sprattus > Sprattus sprattus. Next base: position 4,584,514 of record NC_137914.1, read on the forward strand.
GCGCATGAGGGAGGATTCAGTGGCCATTTACCTCCTACTCCTCACTGTTACTTGCAGTCATTTAGCAGATGCTTTTATCCTAAGAGACTTTCAGAATTGCACGGTTGTTATATAGAATTGTAATTATATATCATTGTATCCCGGTGATGAGAATTACTGGCAGGTGTCCTGATATTCGGATCTGGTAAAAATGTTTTAGCTCCGTTCTAAATCAATGTTCTGGAAACTTTGGAGAACTAACAAGCTGGCTAGCTAGCAAGCACAGAATGAGACACAGGGTTTGGCCTTAGCAATAACAATCAGCATGAGGATGCACTGAGGGAGACTGAGGTCACCTGTGGCGTGAGGAGGCACTGAGATCACCTGTAGAGTGAGGAGGCACTGAGATCACCTGTAGCGTGAGGAGGCACTGAGACTGAGGTCACCTGTAGCGTAAGGAGACTGAGACTGAGGTAGGGATGAGAACCTTTACGATTTTAACGATTCCGGTTCCTTATCGATTCCTGCTTATCGATTCGATTCCTTATCGATTCTCTTATCGATTCTTATTGGGTAAGGGGTGAAAAAAGAGCACAAACGAGTTTTTTACATTAATGTTCTTTTATATAAATTTCTAGAATGCTGCACACACCATAAACAGAATGTTTACATAAATAACCAAAAACTTTTATTATAAAACAGACATTCTTGCCTCTAAATATAAAACAACAATATTTAAATGCATATGTGGTGAGAGTGTCAACTCGAAAGCTATACATTGACATTGCAGAGCACTGTTGATTGCTATTTCACTCATCTATACTGTATAGATGAGTGTATGAGTGAATGAGTGAAATAGCAAACAACCCCTATACAACCCTTCCTCTGCTACCTACTGATCTTTCTTTTCCAGAGCAGATATACCTCAGGAAATGTCTCATAATTGTTGGAACATTACAATGCATCCAGGTTTAGTCCAATCTAAACCCCTCATTGCACTCTTGAGATAAACTAAATCTGGCAATAAAATGGCACTAACAAAATCGTTGAATTGTCTGATCTGACATGAAGCCCTTGTTATTGAGTAAACTGAAGGACTGTATATTTTCTTGTAGGTTGCTTGGTTGTATGGCTAATTGCGAACTATTATGCTTAACGCTTCTAATAGCAATGTAGAACCCACTACAAACACAATAACGTACTGAAACATACTTACTTGTATCATGCACACAATGCCTCACATACGTATTTGAACAAAGATGATTTGCAAACTAGGCACTCAGTATATTTAAAACTTAACTATTGCTGCCACTGAATTGAAAGAGAAACGTATCCATATCTAGGGAGCTGCACGCGTTGCTAGGCAACGCCATTATTAACGGAGTCTTTTGCGTTTCATCCCTGACTTACCAAGCCAAGGTAAAGTCCTCAAAATGTTTTATCATAACGGTGTTACTCGTGTGTTATCAGCAAACTTTCTAGAACCAACAGAGGGGAGGCAAGCACTGCCTCTGCCTCAAGCCAACGGCTGAAAATAGAAGATTCTACAGCTAAGCTAGCCTACGTTATATGACAATGTCCAACATCGCCCATTCTGTTAAGCAATTAAATGCTAAGTTTAGTTATGGTTAACACGACAACGCAAACGTTTGCTGATAACACACGAGTAAATCCGTTATGATAAAACATTTTGAGGAGTTTACCTTGGTAAGTTAGGGATGAAGCGCCGTCGTTAGTTAGTCAAAAACATGACAATCTTGTAATTTAATACCATTGTGTGCTCAAGTGCTTATTCATAGTAGATGTACCTCCTCCCTTTGACGAAATACATGTTTTACAGACGTTACAAGTGACCATGTTTGCATTTGTTCGAGTGAAATAAAGCCACACTTTAGATCGCTTCTGTCTAGTTGCCATTTCTGCTGCGGTCTGATTTTTTAAAGGAAGACGTCACAGAGGTCCGTTTACAGACCCGGTTTTGAATTTGGCTAACGATTCCAAAGATTCGGCTCATTAGGAACCGGTTCTAAACAAGAACCGGGTTTCGGTTCCCATCCCTAGACTGAGGTCAACTGTAGCGTAAGGAGGCACTGAGGTCACCTGTAGCGTGAGGAGGCACTTAGCCACTGAGGTCACCT
>NC_137914.1:4594130-4614130 GCF_963457725.1 Sprattus sprattus
ACTTAACCTCTTTCACCCAGCACTTCTGTTCTTTCACACTCTGGAGCTTTCACTCAGCCATGAACGCCTTTCACACACACACACACACACACACACACACACACACACACACACACACACATAATTACTTACTCCTAACTCAAGTCTTCATCGGTATCATGTTACATAAATATGGAGCATGTACAGTGTTAACACTGTCACACACATGGTATGTAAAAACAATCTGTCCTGCATATGCTTCTGGTAACTTGCTCGGTCACGTTCGTCTTTGATTGGCAGACGTGTATTTCGCTCATCTAACATTAACCCTCAGACAATTTCACCTCACCATCACCTGCAATCACCTGTACACACACACACACACTCTCTCTCTCTCTCCAATGCATGCAGGTACACACACACACACACACACACACACACTCAGATTTCAGGTGTTGAACACTGTTTAGTTCATAAGTTAGGAATGTGTGTGAGAGTGTGTTTACACAGTGAGTGTGAAGAAACTGACAGGTCAGAATGGGCCTTAAAGGAGAGAGCATGTTTGTATACGTGTGTGTGTGTATTAGTTTGTGTGTGTGAGTCTATGTGCATGCGTGTGAGTGTATGTGTGTGTGTGTGTGTGTGTGTGTGTATGCGGTATTAAACACACACACACACACACACACCACAAACACACACACATACACACACAACCACACGCCCCACACACACACACACACACACACACACACACACACACATACAAACAGACACACTGGGCCTAAAAAGGAAGGCTTTAAACAAACACACAGACACACGCACACACCACACACACACACACACGCACACCAGCACAAACCACACACACCACACACACACACATACATAAACTGGGCCTTAAAAAAGGCAGGGCTTAAACACACATACACACACACACACACACACACACACAAAGACACACTGGGCCTGAAAAAGCAGGCTTTAAACACACACACACACACACACACACACACACACACACACACACACACACACACACACACACACACACACACACACACTCACACACACACAAAGACACACTGGGCCTGAAAAAGTAGGATTTTAACACACACACACACACACACACACACACACACACACACACACAGGGTCATAAGCACATGGCTGAACAAAACAAAACAAAAAACACATTGCACACACAAGAGAACTCCCTTTCCCTTTCTCCTTCCTCTCCTCTCTTCCTTCGATCCATTTCTCCCTCCTCTCCTCTCTTTATCCCTTTCTCTGATCTCTCCCTCTCTCTCTCCAGTTCTCCCTACTCTCCTCTCTCTCTCTCTCTTTCCCTTTCTCCCTCCTCTCTTCTTTCCCTCTCTCTATTGCTTTCTCCTTTCTCTCCACCCCCAATCATATCCCTTTCTCCCTCCTATCTTCTCTTCCTCTCTCTCTATCCCTTCTATCTCCTCTCCATTCTTCTCTTTAGTGTTGTCCTCATTTTGCCTCTCCTAGTCTGAACCACATCAGAGCTGTTGTACTGTAATTGTGTGAGGTCATTCCTCATCAGATGTCCTCCACAGAACCCTAAACATGCACACACACACAGACACTCACACACACACACACACACACACACACACACACACACACACACACACACACACACACCACACACACACACACACCACACACACACACACATCAGATGTCCTCCACAGAACCCTAAACATGGTTCAAACCATCTGATGCTTCATGAAAGACTAATCAGTCTCCATGGACGTCTAGACGTTTAGCATCATTAACCAGCTTTAGAGCCAAGCTGCAAAGAGCGTGAGAACACACTTTACAGTAGAAACACAGGAATCCCACCATCACAACACACACACACACACACACACACACACACACACACACACACACACACACACACACACATACACACTCACATCACACACACACACACACACCACACACATACATCAGAGAAACACACAAACATTTTCACACAGGCCCCACCTGTACACAAACACATTCACACAGACACACACACACGCACGCACACACACACACACACACACACACACACACCACACACACACCACACGCACACACACATTCTCACACGCCCCACCTGTACTGTACACACAGATACACAGACACACACACCACACACCACATACATATGCATACACACACACACACACACACCACACACCACATACATATGCATACACGCACACACACACACCCCCAAACACCACACAAAAACACACAAACACATTCACACACATCCCACCTGTATACACATTGTATTGTTGGTGGTGTTTTTTCTCAGAGGGGAGGCCAGTGGCTGGGGGTTGGGGTCTGCTTTCTGTTAGAGGAGGATTCGTCATTTAGAAATCACTCCTGCAGGAAACACTGCCCTCACTCTCTCCCTCCTCTCTCCCTCTCTCGCTCTCTTGCTCTCACTGCAGGAAAATCTGCCCTCTCTCACTCCCCCTAACTCCACCCCTCTCTCCCCCTAACTCCACCCCTCTCTCCCCCTAACTCCACCCCTCTCTCTGCAGGAAAAACTGCCCTCACTCCCTCTCTTCTCTCTCTCTATCTGCAGTTTTTTCTCTTTCTGTGGTTTCTCTCTCTCTCTGCAATCTCTCTATGTGTAGTAAGTATCTCTCTCTCTCTCTCTCTCTCTCTCTATCTGCAGTTGTTTCTCTTTCTGTGGTTTCTCTCTCTCTCTGCAATCTCTCTATGTGTAGTATGTATCTCTCTCTCTCTCTCTCTCTCTCTCTCTCTCTCTCTCTCTCTCTCTCTCTGCAGTTTTTGTTTTCCTCTCTCCTCTCTCTCCATCTCTCTTTAGTTTCCTCTCTCTCTATCTCTCTTCACAGTTTCTCTCTCTGTCTCTTTCTTTCTCTCTCTGTCTCTCTCTCTCGTAGCCCTCCGTTCCTCTGTGTTGCCCCCCCCCCACCCCCCTCTAACCCAGACATTAATTGCAGTTTTATTTCCGTTGCCATTTAAAAGTTTTTGTATAAAACTGGTCTTGTCGGTGAATGCCCAGTGCAATAGCTGGTCCAAGTGTCTGTGTAAGAGATTATGAATGAAACACCTTCTCTGGCATGAAGCCCCCCCACCCCACACACACACACACACACACACACACACACACACTCCCTCCTCAGCTTCACACTGACCTCATACACCCTCCGCCTCCATCCACTCCAAGAAATAAAAATAGCTTCACTGCTGCTTTTAAGGCTGAAGACAGAGCTTTAACCCTTACCCCCCCTCCACCCACCTCTACCCCTGTGATCATGTGGGTCCAGCCACTTACACCCCCCCCCACACACACACATACACATACACACACACACACGCACCTACCTGTGTCCTCTGATGACACACCTGTGTCTCCTGCAGGTACTACTTCAAGATTCAGGCCAAGAATGTGTTTGGACTGGGACCGGTCAGCGATACTCTGGTCTATGCCACCGAGTCAGGTGAGTGTCCGTCAGTCCCACCTCCCCAGTGGCTGCTGGGTCTGGAGTGGGGGGGAGACCTAACAATAATACTAATAATAATAATAATAATAATAATAATAATAATAATACATTTTATTTATAGGGCACCTTTCAAGAAACCCAAGGTCGCCTTACAACAGTGAATAATACAGCTAAAAAATATTTTTTTAATGCACAAAGCAGAGCAGCAGCAGAGCAACAACTTCAGTTCAGAACTTTACAGGTTATAGGCCTGCCTAAACAGGTGTGTTTTGATGTGTGTTTTAAAAAGAGCGATTGAGTTAGGGTCAATGTTCCTGATGTCCGGGGGGAGGGAGTTCGCTTTCGAATAGAGGGGTTATTTCATGCCGTGTCCTCATAGATCATGGAGTGATTTAATTTGTCTTTCAGATGATCCTCTGCTCATTGAAAGACCACCAGGTAAACACATACATTTACATATATAAACACATCCTGTACACACTCTCTCTCACACACACACACACACACACACACACACACACACACACACACACACACACACACACACATTCTCACACACACACACACACACTCACACACTCACAGAAACCAACATACACACACATACACTCACACACAATCACAAAAACACAGACACACACACTCACACATAATCAAACAAACACACACACACACACAAACACACACACACACTCACACACATTCATATTTCTCTCATCTTGTCTGGGGCATACATATGTCGCTTTATTGGGGAAACATATCTGGCATCATATTCATCTTCCATGTCACCTGTTTACCTGTCTCCATGGAAACTGTGCCCTTTCCCTAGGTGGTGAACCAATCTGGGTCTCTTACAAGTTCCGGTATAACCCCGCCCACAGCACCTGCAAGGGAAGCCAGTATGTGAAGCGCACCTGGTACAAGAAGTTTGTGGGCGTGGTCTTATGCAACTCACTGCGCTACAAGATCTTTATGGCAGACGGACTCAAAGGTACAGAACTTTCTCTCTCTCTCTCTCTCTCTCTCCCTCTCTCTATCTATCTCTCTCCTACTCTATCTCTCGCTCTTACATTCTCACTGTCCTATTCTTTTTCTCCCACTCCATCTTTCTCTCTCTCTCTCTCGTTCACTCTCTCTCTCTCTCTCTCTCTCTCTCTCTCTCTCTCTCTGTGCTCCTCTCCTGTCTTGTTCTACCATGTATTCACACATCTTGAGTTGCCACACTTACCAGTTTCAGGAGTTAAACATTGGGACAAAGAAAGTGCCATTTACCAATAAGAAACAAGAAGTTCATGTCCCTATGTTGACAAACAGGCCCACACTGAGCAAGTTAGTTCTTACATTGCATTGGCATTACTGCAATCTCACAACTAACAGAGATGAATGTTTTACTAAATCTGTGCTTGTAATACATCTTTATTTATTATATCAATGGAAAAAAGCAGTGGGCTTCTTAATATCTTGGTTATTATCAATACCATGACACACTCATGGTGCGTAAAGACAGCATAAATACACAACCCATGTCCCAAACTATAGTGATATTTAGTGCAACTAAATAAGTGTTCATGCAAAGGTTCACGGGAATCCATTTAAAATGCTCAAAAATATTTACACTCAAAACAAAACAATAAGTAAGTTAGCTTTAGCATTTAAACAATTTATTTTTAAGCCCGATAAAATTCATGGTCATTGATTGCCTTTAATTGTTTTAAGGATTAAGTTAAATTAACACAATTGTTCTTAATTAATAACCTTGCCTAAGGGTTTACAGGCTGACTTGCACATATTATTTTAACTAAGTGCCCACCACTTCGTTAAAGAAACATTCTTGTAGAAGGTCACATACTTTTCCAAGGTCACATACTTTTCCAAGGTCACATACTTTTCTGAGGTCACATACTTTTCTAAGGTCACATACTCTCATGTGAAGTGTAGTTTGTGATGCACACCTGCTCCCTGTTCGCCCATGCAGACACGTTCTACAGCGTGGCCGACACCTTTGGATATGGGGAGGACCACTGCCAGTTTGTTGACTCCTACCTGGATGGCCGGACGGGTCCACACACTCTGTCTACGTACCTGCCAACAGCACAAGGTACTACAATTCCCAGAATGCTTCAGCAGATAAATGTGCCATATTGAAATTCCCACTTTGATCCTGACATGGGCATTGTGTCAGTTATAATACGTTTCTGAGTTGAGTTAAGTTGAGTGTGTGTGTGTGTGTGTGTGTGTGTTGCAGGTTACTTCCGTTCATACAGACAGGAGCCGGTGAACTTTGGCCGTATCGGTAGGCAAACGCCTCACAACTTCGTCGGCTGGTACGAGTGTGGTGTCCCCATCCCGGGCAAGTGGTAACGAAGGGCTCACCACGGGGGTCGTCGCCACTGGCAACCACCCTCTTGCTGCATTGCAGAGAGACATGAACTCTTGCTCACCATGGCAACCATAAACAAACATATTACTGCTTGTGACAGAGAGAACATAATACTTTAAAGTAACACTAATATTCCTGCGTATCCTGTATCATGCACTTGAGTTTAGCAGTCTGTATATAAAGAAATGAGAAGCATGTTAGTCAGCTTGTTACAGGGGTACATGAGAGAGAGGGGCGGTGATTCCCAATGGTTTCTGACACCTGACACAAGGCGGTCATTTATTTGACCAAACAAAACTCATTCACTTTAACTGAAGGGAAGTTCAAAGCACAAATGACGCCTCTGGCAACCGGAAGTCTCGCTCCAAACCTAAAGTTTAAAACACGACGAAAGAAAGAACAGCTTGATGTTTTTCTGTTTGGATTGTAGGATGGTGTATTTTATTTGATGTAGTTGTTTTTTGTTTATTTTGTTCAGATGTTTTTGCTAACTAGCCATTTTTATATTATGTGATGTTTGTATCAGTGTACTGAAAGTGGATGTGAAAGGTATTGGCCATTTGCGGGGCTAATGGAAAGTGACTCATTGGTGCTCAGGAATGGATCTGAATAAAGGTGCTAAACAACTAACTGTCACTCCGTCGCTACCCCGTCCAAACACAACAGAGACTTATTGAAAATCTCACGTCTGGACGTTACTTGCTCAGCCTTCACAGAACTGTAAATAAGTCTCCTGGTTGATCAGTCCTGCACACTTCTCATTTGTTTGTTAATGAATTAAAGTGTTTATTTTTATTTGGGCTTGGGTCTGGCTTCGCTGTATCTGCTTCACACAGTGGAGAGTGTTTGTGTGTGTGTCTCTGTGTGTGCTTCACAGAGAGGAGTGTGTGTGTGTGTGTGTGTGTGCGTGTGTGCGCGCGCGCGCGTGTGTGTGTGTGTGTGTGTGTGTGTGTGTGTGTGTGTCTTTCCTTCTGAGGCGCCAAGAGCCTAGTTTCCTGACCGAATCCTGACAGTCAGTCACAGACACGTGTCAATGCACCTGGTTTGTATTTCAGTGTGTGTGTGTGTGTCTCTGCTTGTGTGTGTGTGTGTGTGTGTGTGTGTCTGTATTGTGTGTGTGTGTCTGTGTGTGTGTGTGTGTCTGTGTGTGTGTGTGTGTCTGTGCTTGTGTGTGTGTATGTTTGTCTGTGCCTGTGTGTGTGTGTGTTTCACCTATATAGCTTTTAAGCACCAACAGCATAAGTTCCCCAGACAGTTCATTTCCATACCCAGATTTCCCTAAAAATACAAGAACATGATGGCCACTCTACACTCAGGGTTACTGACGGACAGAAACAACTGATGATCAGGAGACATGGTCTTAAAAGAACACAATCTTTGTGTGTCTAATGACTACGGCTCACCACAGGACCTATGCGGTGACGTAGTATTTGCCACAACGTTTGAAAGCATCTGTGTGATACAATGGATTCATGTGGAGAGACTGCTCGTTTTAGTGAAATCAGTACAAGAGGTATCACTATAATGAACTGCATGCAGGGATGCTGATTCATTTCTCAGCTGAGGCCTTTGCTCCTTAAAGGTCACACACACACACACACACACACACACTTAAAAGGTCACATAAACACACTGATTTAGTCACACAAAGATGTACAGTACCAGTCAAAAGTTTGGACACACCTTTAATTTGATGTTTTCTTTACTTTTTTGTACATTGTAGATTAATACTGAAGACATTTAAACTACGAAAGAACACATATGGAATGATGTACTAAACAAAAAAAGTGTTATCTACCATGTAGAAAATAATAAAAGTAAAGAAAAAACGTATGTCCAAACTTTTGACTGGTTCTGTAGGTCTAAGTTGTTTGCATGTGATGTAACTGTGATGTAGTTTAAAGTGGATTGTGATAGTTGTTAGGTTACCCTGCAGTATCACTGTTACTACAGACTGCTCTCCTTCTGAGCATAGGATGTGACGTCCCTTGGTGGTGGTTGCCATGGTTTCATTAGTTATACTAATGAACTTGTGTACATTTGTGTTTTAAACGGCTCTTCATTTAGCAGATGTGAGGCTGCAGCTTACTTTGGCTAGGAAAGCTATTCTGCAGTTCATCCATCTCTCTCTCTCATTAAATTATAAAAATAGTTTTGATAAGTAATTGATAACTAAAGACTAAAGATAACTTGATATTTAAAACTAAGTCAGGGGATGGAGAGTCTTTTCTTGCTGCCATGAATACTAAGAAAACATTACACAATCCGGGTCACCTTGGAGACCTCACTCCTTCGTCTCTCCTGACAGTTTTCACGTTGTGTGCGTCAGCTCGGGATGAAATAGCTCTCTCTTGATAGCTCTCTCTTGACAGACACAAGGGCTTCAGCGCCGGTGGTGGTGATGACTCTTTTTCCAGTGCAGTCTGTCACGCACGCAGCTTGGATCAGGCAGGCGCTCGCTCATCTGTTTGACCCCCTCAGTCTCAGCCTTGGCACAGCTGGAGTATTTCAAGTAACCGGAGAAAAATGCGGTGTTATCAGCGCGAACAGCAGTTCCCTATCAAGTCTGAAAAAACAACAGAAAAACAGATAGGTGTTTGAGTTGGCTCTGCGGGACGCTGTGCGAGGCGTCCCGTTTCAAATATGGAACCCTGCCGCGAGATTGTGGGGATGCCTAATTAGGTGCCGGCTCATGTTTTCCAGAGTTTACTAGGCAGAGGGTTTGCTGTTTTGGAATGGAAGTGACACCGCTTGTCAACACATCTGAAGGACAGACTGAGAGACTGACAGAGTGTTCTTCTGATCCCCCCCGCTCTGAATAACAGCCCCGTCATGGCTTCACATGGCAACTCTTAAGGATAGAAAGAAACATAAAAAAGTGATTATGACTGCACTCCGTGAACTGAGATGATGTCAGTAGACTGGATGGAAACACAAGAGAGAGAGAGAGAAAGACAGAGAGAGAAAGACAGAGAGCAAGAGAGAGAGAGAGAGAGAAAGACAGAGAGAGAGAGAGAAAGACAGAGAGAGAGAGAGAGAGAGAGAAAGACAGAGAGAGAGAGAGAGGGGAAGCAGAATGAGAAAGTCAGTTACACAGGCAGAGAGGAAGAGGAGAGGTTTTGGAGAGGAAAAAAAGACTTGTTGGAGACCAGCAGGTAAAGGAAGCAGCCACAGAAATACAGAACAACAGGACAGAACAACTAGCTTCTCAGAAAGGACTTGTGGTTTTGAGGCGCATCTTAACGACCAGAAACGATAAACATAATGGCATGAAGTAATGCTGAGGGGGACGCCAGCACACACACACACACACACACACACACACACACACACACACACACACACACACACACACACACACACACATGGGGCTAATTAATAACCACACCAACTCCATTAGCCTAACCGTTATTTCCTCCTTTTTTCTGGAGTGATTGGCCATTTTGTCCGCCTCGTTCTTGATGATTGAGAGCCATGACAGCTTGTTGACTTTCCCTCATCCTGTAACAGTAAACATTTTGTTTAGAGTAAGACGTTCCGGGGCTATGACTGCTTAACGGGCGGACATCTGGGACTCATATGGGCCAATCACACACAGGCAGAGGAGAAGCAGCACTAAGGCATGCTGGGATAGGAGAGCTGGGCCACGTCCTGTATGAGGGGGAGATAGAGAAGCACACCATGGGGTACTTCTAATGTCTTGTGTAGGTGGACAGTATAGTTCTTCTGTGTTCTATGATGAACACTATAGCTCTACATTGTTTTATGTGTGTATGACTCTTTTGTGTTGTACAACAACACTGTTTTGTGATGTACAATATAGCTGTGGTGGGTTTTGTGGCGAATAGAATAGTAAAGTTCTTATTTTTTTGCTGTGTATAGTAGTATAGTTCTTATTTGTTATGTGGCATATAGTATAGAACAGTATAGTTCTTTTTTGTTTTGTGGTATATGGTATAGTATAGTTCTTATTTGATTTGTGGTATATGGGATAGTATAGTTATTAGTTGTTTTGTGGCGTATAGTATAGTTCTTATTTGTTACGTGGCATATAGTATAGTATAGTTCTTATTTGTTCTGTGGCTTATAGTACAGTATAGCATAGTAAACTATGGTATAGTATAGCTCTTCTGTGTCCTGAGGGGTACAGTATAGCTCATATTTGTTTTGTGGTCTTATTTGTTTTGAGTTTTGCCCTCAGTTTACCCTCTGTGACTAGGCATGCCAAGTGTATTAATATAGCACATTACATACACATGGGCAATTCGATGTGCTTTATATAAAACTAAAAGCAAAAGGAAAATGCAAAGGAAGCATAAAGACAGAACACTTAAGAGTGTAAAACATTAAAAGCCTCACATGTGCGGTAAGCTCTTTCACTTTGTGCAAGAGACCAAAAATGTCAAATAGGGCAAAAAGTGCTCATTATTATTGTCCATGTTACCACAATGCTGTCATCTTTTAAATGCTTTTCAGCAAAGCTGTCTCAGATGTTTCTTTGTTTTTCTTCATGACAACAGATGATTTGGATGACATACTCAGGCCTTTTAACTGCTCAGGTATTTGAAGCTGAGCCACTTCAACATGGCTGACCTCCTGGCCTGCAAACAACTGGAGGAGAAGCATCATAAAAGCTGCTTGTGGTGAGGATGTGGCATACCTCAGGCAGAGGAGGAGTGAGGTCTATGTGTGTAGTCTCGTCCCATAACCCTCTAGAACTCAGATAAATTGGTGAGGTTGTGGCAGAGGAGGAGTGATCTCAGGTCTCAGGTCCTGTCCAACTATGCACTAATCTATCCATAAAAGGCCAAAAACAAATCTTTAAAAAAAAAAAAAGAAGTCTTCTTTGTGGTAAGGCTGTGGTGTACCCCAGGAAAGGGCGGGACTGAGGTTGCCATCTGTAATCTCTTCCCGTAAATGTCTAAGGTAAAGTGGTTGCTCAAGTAGCTCAATGAGGTTGCTGCTATCCAAACGAGTGTGGTAGCTCCATATCCGAAATCTCTATACTAATGAAGAAATCATAATTTAAGGTTTAGAGTTAATAATGATATGCCATAGTCAATAATTCAATGCATCTTATAATGATATACCATAGTCAATAATTCAATGCATCTTATATCTAGTTGTGCTTTTGTACTCATACCCTTATACTCAGAGGACATACTGTATAACTGAAATATTTCAATGGCTGGTCAAAAGAGTCTTAGGTGAAGCCTTGAGTGATACCTCTGTCTCTGTCTCGCTTGTCTCTGTCGCACCATTGTACAAGATTAAACCTGTTTCCTGAACTGATCATAACTCAGACTAGGTCTCCAATATATGGTATAAAAATAATACTACGACTAACATGCCTGAAAATGGAAAAACCCTTCGGGAAAAGTGTCACGTGATAGTAGTGTGACAAATGAGGGAGGGATACCCTCGTGACTGATAAGATCCTGTGAGGAAGCACTACATTTTTGCACTACTTCACTTCCACACTGAAATGCAACCCTGGAGTTTTCAAACTGAAACGGGGCCAGCAGTGTTTCCAAAACTCTCCGTTTAAGGGTCTCAAAAACTCTGCAGTAGTATGGACGGCAGCCGTAAACATAGCGAAAGTGACGCGTTTTAAAAACTAAAACACATTGGAGTGGCTGTAGCATAAGCCAAACAGATGGACTGATCTTTTCTAGGACACAGGAGAAGTCGTCATAGACCTCCTCCCCTGGATTCTTTAAGCTAATGAGGCCCAGGCAGAATGCTGTGTCTGTGTTTGTCTGTGTGTGTTTGTGTGTGTCCGTGTGTGTTCGTGTGTGTCTATGTGTGTCTGTGTGTGTGTTTGTGTGTGTCTGTGTGTGTCTGTTTGTGTTTGTGTGTGTCTGTGTGTGTTTGTGTGTGTCTGTGTGTGTCTGTGTGTGTCTGAGTGAATGCGTGCAAGCACGTGTTTGTGTCTGCACATTAAGATTACCTCAGTCATAAAAACTTTCACTCTCATGTGATCCCATGGATTTATTTAGTAGACGATTGCTGCCTGCATCCAAGGGACACCAACAAGGTTGTGGTGGCTGATTTCTGCACTGTGTGTGGCCCATGCCAGACACACCCACTTTCAAAAGGAGGTGTCTGTAAGTTTAAAGCTGCCCCCGTGTCCCTACAGCAGGCCAAAGCATCCCCACCCAGGAGCACAGCAGGACAAGGGCATTGTTCTTTCCCTCAGGACTTTGCATGACACATAAGAACATTGCCAGTGTTCCGTTCTGCAGAAGAATGCAGGATGCTATGGGACAAACAAACTGTTCTATTCCTTGGTAAAATACAGGGTACTTTGGGAATGATAGAGCCATTCTATTCTTGAGGGAAGTACAAGATGGCCCAGATATGGCCCAAGACTAGGGCCAGACTAGGGCCAGACTAGGGCCAGACTAGAGGCAGACTAGGGCCAGACTAGGGCCAGATTAGAGGCAGACTAGGGCCAGACTAGGGCCAGATTAGAGCCAGACTAGGGCCAGACTAGAGGCAGACTAGGGCCAGACTAGGGCCAGATTAGAGCCAGACTAGGGCCAGACTAGAGCCAGACTAGAGCCAGACTAGGGCCAGACTAGGGCCAGAATAGGGCCAGTCTAGAGCCAGATCCATTGCAGAGGAACCCACTCAGTCATAGCAGGCAGGTTCTAAATTAGTGCTTGGAGGCCCAAGCAGCAAATAAAACTGAACTTTACTGGACCCAGGCACCCATTTGGGATGAACGTCCGCAGATGTCCGATATTTATCTCTATAAAATCTTCTCTTTAACAAAGGCACGGAAGAGTTCCGTAATTATGTGATTTTAGGCAGATGTAAAATAAATATTTTATGACACGCATTTAATTGAAATTAGTTGGGGCGGGCGGTAACTTTTTCCAGTCATGCAGCATGTGAATGAAAGACCAGGGAGATTATGTTGTGCGTGAGTATGTGTGTAAGAGAGAGACAGGGAGAGAGTAGACAGAGTGCATGTGAGTGGGAAAACTGAGATGATTGCATTCCATCAGTTTTATTTTTTTTTGGGGGGGGGGGGTTGTTTAGTTTTCTTTTTGTTTTTCCACACAAACCTCCAGCCAACTGATCTAGTCCTGATCTGTCTTCACCGCAGCCCAGCCCAGCCCAGTCCAGTCCAGTCCAGGCCCTGCTGACCACACGGTGTCCTCCACCAACAGCCAATGTCCACACATTATCTGAACATCACACATAATTACCTTTGATTGTGTGCATATTAAAAATGTTTCAGCCACAGCTAAACAAATGTGCGTGTGTGTGTGTGTGTGTGTGTGTGTGTGTGTGTGTGTGTGTGTGTGTGTGTGTGTGTGTGTGTGTGTGTGTGTGCGTGCGTGTGCTTTAAAAGTAGGTCATGGGCCACTATGGTTGGAAAATGTTACCTCTCATTCCTGAAGGATTAAATCATCTGAGATCAAGAATAGAAAGACAAGGAAAGAGAGGGAGAGAGAGAAAGAGACAGATGAGAGAAAAAGAGACATACAGATGAGAGAAAGAGACAGAGGAGAGTGAGAGACAGATGAGAGAGAGAGATGAGAGAAAGAGACAGATGCAAGAGAGACAGATGAGAGAGAGAGAGACAGATGAGAGAGGAGGACAGATGAGAGAGAGGAGGACGGATGAGAGAGAGGAGGACGGATGAGAGAGAGGAGGTTGTGTTGTGTGGTGTGGTGTGGTGTAGTGTAGTGTAGTGTAGTGTAGTGTAGTGTAGTGTAGTGTAGTGTAGTGTAGTGTAGTGTAGTGTAGTGTAGTGTAGTGTAGTGTAGTGTAGTGTTGTTTGTGTTGTAGTGGGGTAAACATTCACCAGCCATCCGTAGGATACCACACCAGGGAAACATGTTAATTCCCTCCTTTTTCCAACTGTCAGTCAGTCTGAAAACACAAAACAGCCCAGTGTGGAAAAAAACAGAGCTCAGTGAAAAACAAAGCACACGGTCGAAATGAACGATCATATCCACTGGCAAAGAGACTTCCTGCTCTCAGCAGAAGATCATCATCAGCCGCTGAATATCAACAACATCTGCAGTAATGACTAATTCCTTAATTTCCTCCCTCTTTCTGTCCTTTCTCTCTCTCTTAATTTCTCACTCATCTCTCCTCTCTCTATTTCAGTCTGTTCTCTGTTTCTTCATTTCTCTCTCCTCTCGCTCTTCTCTCCATTTGTGTCTGTTCTCTCTTTCTTCATTTCCCACTTATCTCTCCTCTCATTCCTCTCTCCTCCCTCTTGGTTCCTCTGATTGTTGATTGCATCTGTTCCGTTGCCAGACAGCAGAGGGAGATTGAGCCAGTGGTCTTCAGCAGTCTGATGAGAGACAGCAGGTACTTCGCCTTCCAAACGAACTAGATGGTGTCACTATTGATTGCGCCTCACCGCTCTACCCTCCCCCAATACTTTATAAGAAATGCACCACATAAACTGATATAATGCTAATCCTTTAGCTGCCTCCAATGCCCTGAAACAGGAATGATGTGAATGTGCACACCTTCTTGTCAGACAGTTGGATGAGTCAAGGGTCAATGTGTATGTCGTTATCTGGAATTTATCACGACGTTTAGTCAGATATTTAAGTGGTTCTTCCCTCCCCCAATACTTTTTATGTTTTTTTTTCTGATCCCCAGTTGTTTTCCCACCTCCATCCAGTCCCGGGGGACCTCTGCATCTGTTGTGCCTGCCACCTGCTGCCAAGAGTGGGCTGCTCAGGTCTGAGGTCCCCCTGCCAGAGGAGGAGCACCAGAAGCAGTGGTGGCCATGTTGGGCCCTTGTCCACGTCCTCATCTGCGCAGCGAAGACGCCAGTGCTGAGCACGAGGCTGAAGTACTCCTCCCTCCCTCCAACCTCTTTGGACATGTGATATGTATGGCAGTGTATTTCACTGACCGTTTGAAGTCCTCCAATGTCCCTCATCTTCAGACATGAGATATACTGTATGTGGCAGTGTATTGCACTGACCGTTTGATGCTTCAGCGTCACATCTCTAAGCCTGTCTAGAACTGTGTGCACTCATGCAGTGATGTCTCCAATCAAAAACTAATAGCTGGAGAAGGAGTACTTCCTGGCACACCTTATTAACACTACACTGTACTTATCTCACACACTATTTACACCATGCTACACTGTACATATCTCACACACTATTTATACTACACTGCTCTGTACTTATCTCACATACTATTCACACTATGCTACGCTTATCTCACACACTATATGCACTGCACTGTACTTATTGCAAACACTATTTATGCTACACTGTACTTATCTCACACACTATTTATACTATGCTACACTGTACTTATCTCACACACTATATACAGTAGACGAATGAGAGAGGGATAGAGAGAGGGAGGGAGGGGGTGGAGGGAGAGAGAGTAGACAAATGAGAGAGGGAGCCCTGATTTATACTATGCTACACTGTACTTATCTCACACACTAGTTATACTATGCTACACTGTACTTATCTCACACACTATTTACACCACACTGTACTTATTGCAAACACTATTTATGCTACACTGTACTTATCTCACACACTAGTTATACTATGCTACACTGTACTTATCTCACACACTATTTATACTATGCTACACTGTACTTATCTCACACACTAGTTATACTATGCTACACTGTACTTATCTCACACACTAGTTATACTATGTTACGCTTATCTCACACACTATATATACTATGCTACACTGTACTTATCTCACACACTAGTTATACTATGTTACGCTTATCTCACACACTAGTTATACTATGCTACACTGTACTTATCTCACACACTAGTTATACTATGCTACACTGTACTTATCTCACACACTATTTACACCACACTGTACTTATTGCAAACACTATTTATGCTACACTGTACTTATCTCACACACTAGTTATACTATGCTACACTGTACTTATCTCACACACTAGTTATACTATGCTACACTGTACTTATCTCACACACTATTTACACCACACTGTACTTATTGCAAACACTATTTATGCTACACTGTACTTATCTCACACACTAGTTATACTATGCTACACTGTACTTATCTCACACACTATTTATACTATGCTACACTGTACATATCTCACACACTAGTTATACTATGCTACACTGTACATATCTCACACACTAGTTATACTATGCTACACTGTACATATCTCACACACTAGTTATACTATGTTACGCTTATCTCACACACTATATACACTGCACTGTACTTATCTCACACACTATATACACCACACTGTACTTATCTCACACACTATTTACACTGAACTATACTTATCTCACACACTTTACACACCACACTACACTGCACTGAACTTATCTCACACACTATATACACCACAATGCACTGTAACTATCTTACACACTATTAACACTATGCTACACTGTACTTCTCTGTGTTTGTACAGAGGAAAGTCATAGAGAGGGTTAAAAACAGGAGAAAGAGCAAAAGGGAGAGAGAGAGAGAATGAGAGAGGGGAGGGTGAGAGAGGAGGGGTGGAGGGAGGGAGAATGAGAGGAGGATAGAGAGAGAGTGAGAGAATGAGAGATGGATAGAGAGTAAGAGGGAGGGGATGGAGGGAGAGAGAATGAGAGGGAGGGGTGGAGGGAGAGAGAGTAGACAAATGAGAGAGGGATAGAGAGAAGAATTAGAGAGGGATAGAGAGAGGGAAGAGAGTGAGAGAGGGGATGGAGGGAGAGAGTACACGAATGAGAGAGGGATAGAGAGAGGGAAGAGAGAGTGAGAGAGGGGATGGAGGGTGAGAGTACACGAATGAGAGAGGGATAGAGAGAGGGAAGAGAGAGAGAGAGAGGGGATGGAGGGAGAGAGTAGACGAATGAGAGAGGGATAGAGAGAGGGAAGAGAGAGAGAGAGGGGATGGAGGAAGAGAGAGTAGACGAATGAGAGAGGGATAGAGAGGGAAGAGAGAGAGAGAGAGGGGATGGAGGAAGAGAGAGTAGACGAATGACAGAGGGATAGAGAGAATAATGAGAGAGGGATAGAGAGAGGGAAGAGAGTGAGAGAGGGGATGGAGGGAGAGAGTACACGAATGAGAGAGGGATAGAGAGAGGGAAGAGAGAGTGAGAGAGGGGATGGAGGGTGAGAGAGTAGACAAATGAGAGAGGGATAGAGAGAAGAATTAGAGAGGGATAGAGAGAGGGAAGAGAGTGAGAGAGGGGATGGAGGGAGAGAGTACACGAATGAGAGAGGGATAGAGAGAGGGAAGAGAGAGTGAGAGGGGATGGAGGGTGAGAGTACACGAATGAGAGAGGGATAGAGAGAGGGAAGAGAGAGAGAGAGAGGGGATGGAGGGAGAGAGTAGACGAATGAGAGAGGGATAGAGAGAGGGAAGAGAGAGAGGGAGGGGATGGAGGGAGAGAGAGTAGACAAATGAGAGAGGGATAGAGAGAAGAATTAGAGAGGGATAGAGAGAGGGAAGAGAGAAAGAGAGGGGATGGAGGGAGAGAGTACACGAATGAGAGAGGGATAGAGAGAGGGAAGAGAGAGTGAGAGAGGGGATGGAGGGTGAGAGTACACGAATGAGAGAGGGATAGAGAGAGGGAAGAGAGAGAGAGAGAGGGGATGGAGGGAGAGAGTAGACGAATGAGAGAGGGATAGAGAGAGGGAAGAGAGAGAGAGAGGGGATGGAGGAAGAGAGAGTAGACGAATGAGAGAGGGATAGAGAGGGAAGAGAGAGAGAGAGAGGGGATGGAGGAAGAGAGAGTAGACGAATGACAGAGGGATAGAGAGAAGAATGAGAGAGGGATAGAGAGAGGGAAGAGAGAGAGGGAGGGGATGGAGGGAGAGAGAGAGTAGACGAATGAGAGAGGGATAGAGAGAGGGAAGAGAGTGAGAGAGAGGGGATGGAGGGAGAGAGAGTAGACGAATGAGAGAGGGATAGAGAGAGGGAAGAGAGTGAGAGAGAGGGGATGGAGGGAGAGAGCACTAAATCAGTGGAGTGAGAACAGGAGGATTTGGCTGGAGCAGAAGCTCAGACACCCCTGAGATAAACACTCACACCAGGGACTCTTTAAAAGCCAGCAGAAACAGGGACAATTTAGTGTGTGTGTCCGTTAGTGTGTGTGTCCGTCAGTGTATGTGTGTGTCCGTCAGTGTATCTGTGTGTCCGTTAGTGTGTGTGTGTGTGTGCGTGTGTGAGTGTGTGTGTGTGTGTGTGTGTGTGCGTTTGTGGGTGTATTTGTGTGTGTGTGTGTGTGTGTGTGTGTGTGTGAGTGTGTATGTGTGTGTGTGTGTGTGTGTGTGTGTGTGAGTGTGTGTCTGAGAAAGGCATGGAGGAGTAAGGAGGATTAGATCTCTTAAAACAATCTGTCAGGTTTTTAGTTATTTCCCAAATTTCTCGGACTCTCACGATCCGATGAGCCTTCATGATTTACCATTCAGTCATTACACCACCACTCTCTGCCCCTCACACACACACACACACACACACACACACACTCAGTCATTACACCACCACTCTCTGCTCTGTGTCCGTGAACAAAAGCAGTCAAACAGACACACACACTCACACACTCACACACACACACACACACACACACACACACACACACACAGACACACTCACACACTCACACACACACACAAACACACATACACACACACACACACACACACACACTCACTCACACACACTCACACACACACACACACACACACATACACACACACACACACACACTTGCACGCACCTGTTAGACCAGATGGGGTGGAAAAAGGGACATGTTAGCTGGTGAGTGGGCCAACACTTGGAGCCCCACATGTCTCCCTTGATATTGATATAATGCAAGAAAGGAAGGAGTGGAATTTGAAAACGAGGAGAAAGATGTTCGTCGTTTAGCTGTCTGGCCACTCAGGTGTAGGTGAGGAATCTTTATTCAGGCAGTGAGCTGTTCTCCAAAACATCGAAAGCAGTAATAAGTCATTTCTGTATACAAGTCTTATTTTTTTCTATATTTAACTCGTTTACTTTCCAGAGGCTGTATTTTTCTCCTGCAACATTTAACAAGAATAGCATTACTAATGTCCACATGACTTTGTGATGTGATTATATGTATGATTATATATCGTATATGTAAAGAAATCCAGCATGATTAAACTACTATGCACTTCTCCAATGCTAATGGTTCGAGCTACATGTGTTAACGTCTTCATGAAAAAAAATGAAAAAAAAAATGAAAAAAAATCATTCCAGGGTCATCCTAAGGTCAAGTTCATCCATCATGGACACTAACTGCATCTCTTCCTCTGCCGAGTCAAAAAGTGTGGTGGTGATCGC
Source organism: Sprattus sprattus (assembly GCF_963457725.1). Lineage (NCBI taxonomy): Eukaryota > Metazoa > Chordata > Actinopteri > Clupeiformes > Clupeidae > Sprattus > Sprattus sprattus. The sequence continues at coordinate 4,613,302 of NC_137914.1, forward strand.
CATGTCAAAAACACACACTTTAAAACTATAACACCTTACATGACACACTCCTTTACACTTACCTTAACACAGATCTTAACACACATCATGCCACACTCCTTAACACTCACCTCAACACGCACCATAACACACACATACTAGCAAACGTGAGGAAGTAGCTGTTAAAAGGTTGCAAAAGAAAGTTCAGAGAGGTTCTTGTAAAGCAAAGGCGTATTAATGAGAATCTGTTTTTGTGTTTTATTGTTTTTGGGGGGTTTCATTATTTGTCCTTTGCAGAATCCCCCTGTCCATGAACAATATGATGCAACATTTCAGCAATTGACATCACCCTGGAGGCTATGAGGCTTGCAGACATCAATAAAGTACACACCAACAGTGTCCAAGTCTGTCACTGATTGAGTTGGATTCACTTAATCTCACTGAGCATTTCCACATGGCGGAGCCTGTGTGTCTAAGGAGAATTGATCTTTTTCTAAATCCCTCACAAGCAGAACATCTGGACAGGGACAGGATGAGAAAACATGCCTAAAGAACCCATACATCTAGCTGTAGATGGAAGAACATGGGGCTGGACCTCCAGTGTGACAGTTATTGTTTTCAAATGTACCTGCCTTCACTGAACTTGACCTCCAGTGTGATGGCCATGACAGATATTGTTTTTAAATGTACCTGCCTTCCACTGAACTTGAAAGCCCTGTGAGGAAGATGTCTCCAGTGGCCACTGGTATTAACATTCAAGTTTTAGTCATTAACATTAGTGAACACACAACACACAAGCATAACTAAATCATGAAAGTCACCCTTAATAAACCTTTTATAACATGGAAAG
>NC_137914.1:4619130-4621630 GCF_963457725.1 Sprattus sprattus
TTAAGGATGGAAGCTGCCAGAAGTAAACGGTTCACGTAGGGGAAATAGTTTTCATACATGGCAAAGCTTGACAGCATGCCCAGCACACCAATGTTCATTTTATTTGTGGCATTGACATCATCTTTCGTGTGTGAGTCAAAGAGAGGTATACAAGTGAGTGACACATTAAAAAAAAAGAATCTTCTTTGGTGAGTGTGTTTAGTCGCTGCTGTCGTTAGAAAAACTGCCATTAGCTAGCTAACGTTAACGCCAGATTAGCTCACGGTTGTTATGGCAATAACAATACGATTATAGCCAGATAATGTCCATTGGGTGGTCCTTAATTGTCCACTACAGGTAAAACTTGGGCAACTCTGACTTACTTTCCTCTTCTTCGAAAAAAAAATCCGTATGTCCATTTCTGTGGTCTGCTTCTAGCGCGACGCTCCGATCAAATCAGAGAATGAATGAACATTAATGACAGTTGAATCTGCGTGCGTGATGAGGCTGCGTAGTAGGCTACACCAGGAAAACGCGGAGTGGATTTATATTGCTGTGGGTATTCCCCACTGATAAAGTTGAACGGATTTAATTGTGAAGCAATGGAAAGAATAATGGACTAGTAGACCAGCAGTCACGCACGCACTATTTTGACTGCAACAGTGGGGGGGTCGAAACGACTTGTTTTGAAAAGAATTACATTGTCGCGACGCCCATGGGCTACGTGCGGCGCTGTATTCGCGGGTCTGTGAAAACATTGATTTTTTTTTTTTTTTTTGAAGGCGCCGTCTAATCGAACGTCCGTAGAAAAACCGTAGAAAAAAATTACATCGCGATTAAAATCGAAATCGAAAAATCGCCCAGCCCTAGCAGCAGGGGTAAGAGAACAGAGGCAGCAGGGGTAAGAGAACAGAGGCAGCGGGGGTAAGAGAACAGAGGCAGCGGGGGTAAGAGAACAGAGGCAGCAGGGGTAAGAGAACAGAGGCAGCAGGGGTAAGAGAACAGAGGCAGCAGGGGTAAGAGAACAGAGGCAGCAGGGGTAAGAGAACAGTGCCATGTGTGGAACCCTCTCCATGAGGAGTAAAGTGCCTGTGTGCTCCTGTTTCACTCCAGGCACTCTGCTCTTGACTGCAGTAACACACGCTCATGTTTATTTTTACGGGGAGGTCAGTGAGGATGTTGCTGCAACAGCTTATGCAACAGATGACCACACACTGGCTCCTGGTGTGCTTCTCCGAGGAGATGACCTTTCCTCGGCTTCTCCAGGGAGACGACCCCTTTCTCCCGGCCGCGCGAGGAAACCTTCATCAGGACAGCCAGATGACGGGCCGTTGCATAACACACACACACACACCAAACACACACACACACATGCCCCAACACACACGTTCACACACACACACACACACATACTCACTCACTCACACACTCTTCAGATGACGGGCCGTTGCATAACACAGGCGCTGGTCTGTCACACAAGGCCATGGAAACATCCACAGTGCAGCCACTTTCTCTATTATTCTCTCTCACACACTCTCTTTCTCTCACACTTTCCCTCCCTTTCATTCTCGCAGTCACACACTCTTTTTCTCTCTCTCTCTCTTGCTCTCTCTCTCTCTCTCTCTCTCTCTTTATCTCTTCCTTGTGTGTGGGACTCGTGTTATCTCTCCATCCTCAGTCTTGAAGCACATTGGGTTGCCTTTATTGTATGAAATGGGCTATACAAATAAACCTGCCTTGCCTTGCCTTGCCTTGCTCTTCTCTCCACCCCAAACTGCTAGTGTTCCTTTTCTTCCTCCCCTTTTCTTTTTCCTTTCCTATCCACTTTTCCTGTCCCTTTCTTTCTTTCTTTCTTTCTTTCTCACACACAGACTTCTCAGTCTTCACTCACACACTCTCTCTCTCTCTCACTTTCCCCCTCTCTCGTTCTCTCTCTCTCTCTCTCTCTCTCCTTCTTTCTCACACATACTTCTCAGGGTTCACTCACTCACTTTCTCTGTTTCTGACAGAGGCCTAGGCAATGGACGTAAATACCCCCCTCTCTCTCTCTCTCTCTCTCTCTCTCTCTCTCTCTCTCTCTGTGACAGAGACCTGAATGCTTCCCATGTCGGAATGTGTTTCGTCTTTCCGCAGGAATTTCTCTCCCAAGCTCCCTGCAGCTCCTGATTCTTCCCGCTCCCGTGTAACATCTCTGAGTGGGGCAGTGGTGAGGGTGTGTGTGTGAGTGTGCGTGTGAGCCTGTGTCAGTGTGTGTGTGTGGCCATACCATGTGTGTATGTATGTGTGTGTGTGTGTGTGTGTGTGTGTGTGTGTGTGTGTGTGTGTGTGTCAGTGTGTGTGTGTGTCAGTGTGTGTGTGTGTGTGTGTGTTTGTGTAAATGTGTGTGGATGTGTGTGAGCCTTTGTGTGTGCATGCACGTGTCTATGTATGTGTGTGTATGCATATGTGAGCGTATGTATATGTGTATGTGTGTTGGGGGCATGGATCAATTAGTGGTCGTTAACAGGCTTCCCTTCCTAGT
>NC_137914.1:4626630-4629130 GCF_963457725.1 Sprattus sprattus
TCAGATTTTAAATATAAGTGAACGATTCATATTTACTTGCATGAACTGAACTTTGAACTAGTTCATGAGAGGTGTAAACGTGCACAACACTGGCTAAGACAGGGAGACAGACAGGTTTTGTGTGGCCTCCACTGCAGTGACGTGCGGTGAGGTTCCTAGCTGATGAGGCACAGAAACCGGAAGTGATTACGTCATTCCGATCTCTAGTTGTTTAAAAAAAAATGTAAATGTATACATTATACATGTAAAAATGCATATGGTTTAAAATTTGTCATCTGACCAGGACTGAAAAAACTTTATGTTTCATTGTCTAATACTATTCCTTTTAAACGATCGTTTTTTTTTTTTATTATAAGAAGTTATGCGGCTCAATACTCAACTGACTTGTTAACCTAACTTTTATAAGGCTATAGGCTTATAGCTAAAAGTACAACCGGTGTGCTAATTGAACTTTTACACCCTGTCAAATAAGATATTAATAGTATCAAGCGAGCGTATGTAGCCCTCCCACCAATGATGTGGCTCATTTCATTTTTTCTAGGGACAATATAACTACGGTTTTGGGATGCTAATTTAAATGACTCGGACAGAGTTTTGAATTCGCAGTTTAGACAAAAACAATTGCATATTTATTTACACAACATATTCACAAGCAAACAGTTAAACACCGCAGACATAGCACACAATACCAAAATGTTCTACTGACCAGTATAATTTAAAATTGGTGCACTTTCGTTGGAGCTCGTAACCGTCAATTAGAGGTGAAACAAACGTAATCCACTCACGACTATCCGTATAGTTCAGTGGAAATCCGTTGATTTCCCTCCTCTTCTTGAGCGAATGCAGTCAGTAGTTTAGCTCAGGAATAACACCTAGTCTGCTCACAACTTGAAGGCATTTTTCCTGCACCAGCAGCCTTTAGCGAGGTCCGTGTTTCGCATGAATATGTAGTCCCGTTGGGAAACGTGAAACACTCCAATACCTTCTGTCCCGTCGTTTGAAGCAAACCTTTTAGCTCCGGCATTGGTCTCCCATTATCAATCATTTCTTGTTTGGACTGAAAGTCCAGTTTTGAGAACTGCTTCAGGGTAGCAATGCAATCTTCCATTTTCGCTGTCAAGGTCAAAGTGAAGAAGAAGTCCAACGTCAGATTATATACCCAAAAAGTGCCCTCTCGCTCGCCTCCCTTCTTGAAGCAGTGGTACTGCCTGCCTCAGTAACAATATTTTTCAATGCGTTTTGAGCTCAACTCACAGGTTCTACGCTTGCGCACGCATGCGTAAAACCCAGTTTGGAGTGATTGCGCAATCCTTACTGAGGCACTGGCTCAGCTGCCCATAGACAGCAATGCATTTGCCTCAGTCCACAGCACGTCCATGTTTTCAGGAAGCGGAAATGCGCAAATTCAGCGATTTTGATAATAAAAATGCTCGAAATGATCGGAATCATGCAGAAATGACACTCGTAACACAGATAACTAAAGAAATATTTATTTAGAAATTTTATAATACATAAATATATATTATTATTATACTTTTTTTTTTAAAATATTTTTTAAATTTTTTTTTTTTTTTACTCTGCCTCCCCTGCCTCCTATGACTGCACGTCCCTGCTCCACAGCCCCTAAGCTGCTTAGAGGCTGAGTTGAGGTTGTGGCACTGATTTAGAGGGGGCACAATCAGATGGAGAGGGAAACCACAACGCTGGCTCTGATCAAAACATTTACTTGAGAAGGTGCTGGCAGGGGAGGGGAGTAAAATCCTGAAGAAAACCCAAACCGCATGACTTTGTGCCTCAGCCAGAAGGTCAGTTAGGTGCCTGCCTCTCTATCTCTCTCTCTCTCTCTCTCTCTCTCTCTCTCTCGCTCTCTCTCTCTCTCTCTCCATTGCTCTCTTCCCCGTACCTCAATCACTGGGGGTTGTGGAATGGAGATGTTTTAAAGAGACCCATGGTTCAAGATGCAATCTTCACTCACTGATTTCTGGTTTTGGTGAGCTTAGCTTTTTGGCTGGATAAGAACAAGGCCCGGCTACTGTCATGCCAGACACAATTGAATTCCAATGGAATTTGGCTGGCAAATCTAGTACAGTAGATTCCGCACTGATTTAAGGGGGAAAAACAGACAGATAAACAAGAGACATGACAACTAAACCAAACTAAAGAGCCCTTTGCATGGTTATGACTTTAAGATGGACTGTGGCGAATGCAGCTAATGCTAATGGAGTAAATGCTAGGCTAATCCAAATAAGGCTAATGCTAATGAGCTAATGCTAATGAGCTAGTGCTTATATTAATGGCTGGCTGTAGCGAATGCTAATGCTAATGGAGTAAATGCTAGGCTAATCCAAATAAGGCTAATCCAAATGCCGCTAATGCTAATGAGCTAGTGCTTATATTGATGGCTGGCTGTAGGAGGTCCCGTGCCAGGAATGCTGCATCAGATGCTGGTGACCTTATAAACAAAACACACACACACCAGTGCGTCAGCACATTCTCCCCC
>NC_137914.1:4634130-4636630 GCF_963457725.1 Sprattus sprattus
ACTGCAGCTGTTCATGGTTGTGACAGACAGACAGACAGACAAGAAAAGGAGAGAGAGAGCGAGAGAGAGAGAGAGAGAGAGAGAGAGAGAGAGAGAGCGAGAGAGAGAGAGATGTCGTCATCAGTTTCTCCTGATGCGCTGCAATACCATCAGTCATTAATTATGAGCGTCCCATCAGCCGTCTCTCGGTGCTCTGAGCAGACAGATGGATGTGCTTTTAACGGCCTCACATGTTGGGAAGAGACCATCGCACAGCGGAGGCCAAGATCTGGGAAATCAACATAGCCCTCTTCACTGTTCCCTCTCGTTGGTGCTATTCTCTCTCTCTCTTTCTTTCTTTCTTTCTGTCTTTCTTTTTCTTCATCTCAATCATCACTACCATCATCTTCCTCTTCATCATCTTCCTCTCCGTCTTCCTTTCTTCATCCGCTTCCTCCTCCTCCTCCCTCTTTTCTTCTTCTACTTCTTCGCCTTCATTTCCTTTAGCTTCTGCTTGTTCTTCTTCTTCTTCTCTTTCTTCACCTGGCCATGAGCCAGCAGCACATTCATCTGTCTGTTTTATGCCTCTGTGATTTAATGGGATATGGAGTTCCTCCCTCCATCAAAGCAGGAGAAAAACACATTTTCACTCACCCAAAGCCTAGCCAGCTTTCCATGTAGGTAGAGAGAAAAAAAAAGAAGATATATTGTCACATTAAGACTTCTGGCAACCCGTTTCCCTGTTGTGCGTTTTGACATTTTATTTTTTTCCATAATATTTTGGTTGAGGCCAGCAGCTCTTGCCCTGGTCTGTGTCAGGCTCTGTCAGTCTGTCCACGTGGCCCCTGCCGGCTGCCTGGAGACTGGTTGTTTTTCTCACCTTCTCTAGCTGGTGTGCCACGACACAGTCAACCTGTGGAAGAAATTACCTCAGAGCCTGGCACGGCGCAACCGTCTCAGGCCTTTTCTCATCTGCGATGGCGGCGGCTGGGAGCACGCGATTGGATGCCTCTCCGCACATGTTTTGCCGTTGTATTGACAGGCATCCTCTGTGGTTGGTCCATCCCAGGGCTGTGGCTCATCACTCTGTGGTTGCCTGCTGCTGCTGCTGGTCATGGCAGGGTTCCAATCACAGCTGGTCGATGTTTGGGAAGTGGAAGGCCTGCAAGGACCCTGGTCAACAAGGTCGAGACTCACAAAAAAACACAAAAAACAACAAAAAACAACAAATAATCATTCTGTCTGTCTCTCTCTCTCTGTTTCTCCCTCTCTCACTGCCGCTCCCTCTTTCCATTTATTTGTCCTCATCTGTCTCTCTCTCAATCTCCCTTCCTGTCTCCATCTATCTCTCTCTATCACCCTCTCCTTGTCCAATTATCACTGTCTTTGTGTATTCCAGCTCCACAAACGTGTGATAATTTAAGGCAAACATTAGGGCTTTTCTATTCTATCGCTGAGTCTGTGCCCATTAACGCCAGATCAACATGTGTGGGTATTTCAGGCACATACTAGGGCTTTTCGCCCAAGTTGATTCCCTGTGAATGCAGTCTGCATGCCAAAGCTTTTTGCACCCTGGGGGATTTCTGGCCGTAAGAGCGCCCAGAGACAGCTGCGGCTACATAAAAATAACCCTGACCTCAACCACAAGTGCTCCCCAAACAATGCTGTATCGTGCCTCAAAGACTGACTGACTGATTTTTTCACTAATTGCCGTTCTACTTCACGCAAAGATTGGGTGTGTTTCCAAAATAGTGATCCAATCTCTCGCTTTGATGTCTGGAGCAGGTGTACCCCCCTTTCCACACACACACACACACACACACACACACACACACACACACACACACACACACACACACACACACACACACACACACACACACACACACACACACACACACACACACACACACACACACACCACCCCTCCCTGTCGGACTCTTCCTGGTATTATGCCTCATCCATCCCGTTGGTCTGTGTTTCAACGTGTCTTTTTGATTATAAACAGGTCTTAAGGAGTAACCCCTGGAAGTGTCACATCTCAGCTGCAGGCGTCATACACACACACACACACACACACACACACACACACACACACACACAAACAATTCGCTAGTAGTCGGAGAGAGAAAAAGGCAAGAAAGAGAGAGAGAGAGAAGGAGAGAGGGAGTGTTATCCCGATTGATTCCTCCAGGATCATTTCTCAAGATCTGCACCCAGGCTTAATCACCAGGGCTGCAGAGAGAGAGAAAGAGAGAGAAAGGGAGAGAGAGGGGAAGAGAGAGAGAGAGAGAGAGAGAGAGAGATATGGAGAGAGAGGGGAAGAGCGAGAGAGAGAGAGAGATATGGAGAGAGAGGGGAAGAGGGAGAGAGAGAGAGAGAGATATGGAGAGAGAGGGGAAGAGGGAGGGAGAGAGAGAGAGAGGGATGGAGAGAGAGAGCCAGAGGTGGAGACAGAGTGGGGAAGAGAGAGAGAGAGCAAGAGAGAGAGAGAGAGAGAGAGAGAGAGAGGGAGAGAGAG